>NC_134490.1:15396176-15521176 GCF_040206685.1 Ascaphus truei | reverse complement strand
ACAGCAAAATGTTAATGAGAATGAAAGGACAACTGCAGTGACAAAAACGTATCTTAACCTCTTTGTTGCATGAGTTCTGTCCAAGAGGTCCTCTTGTTTTGTCAGTGCCATCCAGCGCTAACACATGAACCAAAAAGCTAACACACAATATTGATTTAATAATGCCATATTTTTTTTCCTGACAATTTCAAAATAAGTTAAGAATAAGATTAACCTTTGGCCCTGTACGCCTGGTCACTTTGTGATTTTCTGGCATTTTTTGTTGCAAAATTAGGTTTAAGCAATTTTTTAAATTTTCCGTCAACATTTGAAAAGAAATGCATATATTGAAAGCCTTTGAAAATAAAATATCGCAAGCTACGTCATGTTATGAGACTGAAAACAAACTGTTTATTGCTTAAATAATGTTGGGAAGGAACGCGATTTCAGGGTCCATGTGAAAACTAAAAGAGAAAGTTTTAAGTGATCCCTTGTTTTATCAATAAAGCCCATATAAGCGCACAGATGACAAGTATCATATAAATACCTATATATCTTAGCATTACCTTTAAAAAGTACACATGCCGAAAGGATATAAATGCCCCCGGAAAATGTTTCACAAATATGTTTATGAGGCATGTGAAGGTTACTTATTATAAGATAAAAAGGGATCTTTCTGCAGAATCTCCCATATTCAGAACCGTTGGAACAATTTCTATCCAATGAAAACCTTCATTGGTTGATAGATCGGAAAGATTCCGAACTTAAGAACTGTAACCAGTACTAAGTTAGTCTTAAAAGAAATACAGTTCTATAAGAGTTTAGCTGGTAAATGGTCTTACTTAACCATCCACAATTTAATTATGTGCTGAAGGCAAATATAGTCAGCTACTTGACGAACCAGGGGTGCACAAACTGGGGGGCACAAGGTTTTTTTGGGGGGTTGCGGGCAGTTGCAGGGGCCCTGCGCTCTTCCCCACGGCATTAAAATGAAATGCCGGGGGATCGCGTGAGGCCTCTGGAACCTCAACTTACCTTGATTCAGCCGGCGTCTGGAAGCGTCTCCACGGCAACACTGCGTCAATTGATGCCACGGGGTCATGCAGCGTGACGTCACGCGCATTGCTATAGCAACGCAGTGTCAGATGACGTTGCGGGTCACGTGGCGTGACGTCACATGACGTCACGCGTCATTTGACGCCACATTGAGCTAGGGGGGGGGGGGCGAACACAGGGGGACAAGAGGCAGAGGGCGCAGGAGCAAAAGTTTGTACACCCTTGTGATAGGGTGCACTTACAAACCCTGAATATATTAACTACAGACTAAGTCCATCCAAACTCAAACATAGTCAGCTCTCTAAGGCCTTGTCCATGCTGAATGTCGGCGGGCTCGCTCTCGAGCGCCGTAACGTCACGCACTGATGAAGCTGGGGCAATTCCTGGCCATGTAGAAATGTGTTCTTTCGCGCGTGCGTGGGTGGGGGGAGGGAGGGGGGTGTCGGGGGCGTGGCCGTGACATCACGGAGCTGGTTCGTCATCATTGGGCGAACCGCTCACGTGACACTGCCATCGTGCGGCAAATACAAAACAATTAAGTCTCCACAAGCAGTTCTTCGGCCAACGCTCACGCGCGCCATACACAATCACATTACCCTAATGTGATTCATCGCGCAGGTCTCTCTCGCGCGCGCAAGCAGCATGGACGCGGGTTATGGTAAACAGAAGCAGGAAGGATCAGCCATCATTTTTGCATACCAGAATTCAATTTAGAAACAAGAAATAGAGGAATGACCTCAGTGAAGGGTGCTACGAAACACTGGACAGTAGGCAAATTGGAGGCATAATATTAACCCTTTAAAGGGCCTTTTTGACCTCCAGTTCTCTCCTTCTGCAGTGCTCCTTCTTACCAGCATCATCTAATTAGAAACAACAGCAGGTATTTGATGCTAAAAAGAAAGGTAGAAAGTAAGAAGTGGCGAGTTCATGATATCTTCCAACTTTAGAATCGCTGCAATTATTTTTATTGCCACCGATAAAAATCGGTATGAATTGTGGTGGTCGGATTGAAGTCCCTAAATTTGTGGATACATTCAAGAGATGAATGTCAATAAGAATGGTCAAACAAATGATACATGGCCCCAGTGCTTTCACATTATAGCATCATCAATATATTCGGCCAAGTGGCAATGCCCCTTTGATCAGACTGACCTTGTGCACCGCCTCTCTGTAATAACAGCTGAGTGAATCCCCGTCTCCAAAGTATCCCACTGTGAATGATCACTTGTATTGTATTGATCAGATCTGATCCATGGCCGCCCCTTACTTTCACGTCTCCTCCCCTGCATCTCAGGTCATTAGCCCTTATTGTCTTTTCCACAGGGTCAGCTTCCTCCCCTGCCCTCCTTTCAAATGCAGGCGAGTTTGTATCCATCACTATGCTGTCTATAGCCAATCACTGTGCTGTGTCTCTAGTTTTCAGCTGCAGGTTACTAATAGGCTTGGGCGGGCTTTGTTTTTTTTTATCTGTTATTTACTCTTGCTCCATCTATCAGGGGGAAGTCACTGCTCAATACCATGAATGACAAGGGGTTTAAACAACTTGCACAGTTCTTGGACTTGTTAACCTTTGTCCAGTACAGTGGGCGGTTTGTTTACATTAGTGAGAGTGATTGGTGTCTGGCACTGAAAGTGAGAGAACCATTTATTGAATACACTTCTCATCCCCTGCAGTACAGGGAAAACTGATTTAGAAAATGTATCATAGGCCTGGAGGCTATGTATTATTTACTAAGTGATGCTAAGTCATCAACAGTCTTACAGCTCATTCACTTGTAACATACAAACATATGTTGGCTTTCTTCAACAAATATAATCATTGTTAAAGTGAAAATATCTTAACAAAGTAGATGTTTGCCCTTCCAGTTGTAGCTGTCACTGTCTATTATTATTGTTTATTTGTAAAGCGCCAGCAAATTCCACAGTGCAGTACAATAGGGGGTTCAGAGATGTGCTAATTACATGAACAGTTACACACAAATATAACAAGAAAGAAAGCACAACCAGATACACAGTGGTAATGAGGGCCCTGCTCCTAAGAGCTTACAGTCTAAAGGGAATGAGGGACAATGTTGAAACAAAAGGTAAAGTGGCTGCTCATTGTGGGATGGAGTATACCTCAGGCATGGTCCCATTAAGGTTTGAGGGTTGGGATGTTTGGCGGTGTTAAATAACGTGGAGATTGGTCCTGCCGCACAGCTGGTCCCAACAGCGCTGCAGGGGGAGTTAGACCTGTAATATGGAGCGCACTGTTGCGCTACCGTGCGCATGCACGGCCGTGGGCATTGGTGCGGCAGACCAGAGAAAGTACAAGAGAATTGTATTTTTGCGCTGTCGCCACGCCACCTGACGCTATGAACCAATCGCAACCTAGCGAGGTGCTGTCATAGCCACGCCCCCTAACCATGCGCATCACCGCTTTCCCCCTACAAACAAAACACCCGCTCCATGTGCACCCGCAACGCTGTGAAAGCGCTGTTACAAGCTTTAGATGTTAGAGGTATGCCAGATAGGCTTCCTTGAAAAGGTGAGTTTTCAGGGAGTTTTTCAATGTCTGAAAGATGGGGGACAGTATGGGGTGGTGAATTCCAGACAGAGGGGGCATCCCAGGAGAAGTCTTGTAGGCGGGAGTTAAAGGAGGTGATAAAGCTATCTCGTTTGCAACACCCCCTCTCTGAACCAAGCAGGAGAAAGATAGCAGAGGGCAATTTTCTTGTTGATGGGAAGAGCTGTAGAATGCACCGGCATTGTCTGCTTTTTAACTTTAGCACTGGCATGACAAAGACAGCTCTTTGAAGGGTTAATTGAACCTTTGAAGGGTTAATTGTTCTATGCTTTTATCTTCTTCCAGACATTATTTTAATCATGTTGTTTACATTGTGCTACAAAATGCATCATTGTGAAAATTAGATACATATGAAGTCGCTTTATTGATGAAAACTCTGCTTTTGTCTCAGTCTCAGTGGGCAGCCTTTCACTGGAAGTGCATCCTGCTATAAAAACCAATCTGCTTACAAGAGTCCTTTTTATCAGGTCCCCGGGGCATTCTTATATTAGTATTGACAGTGAACTTTGGAGATATGATCTGAAAGTCAAACCGTCATGTTGTTTTGCAAGAAGTCTATTATTTTAAACCCCCTAGGCTGCGTTAAAGAAGTCACACGCTTGGTCATTACACACATACATGTATTTGGAGGAGATAGGGAAAGAGACTTGCCCTGTCAAAGTTATTAAGTCAATATGCTGTGTATAACCAAAGGGAAAGTATTTATTGACATGCCATGCAATAACATCTGTATACATTGAGGACAACTGAAATGAGCAAGCTGTCCTAACCGAGAAATTATTGGTCAGGTCTTCAAAAATGATTGCTGCGGTGAGAGAGAAAATACAACGAAAAGAAAGGAATAGGAGTGGAATGTTGTATTTTCTCATATGGAGATCAGCAGAAGATTTAGCCTCTAAGGGAATTGAGCTGAATATTTTTTTTTTTATTAAAGAACCTAAAATTCCTGTGTTTTATTTTCTTGTGTTTTTCTTTTTAGAAGGTTTGCAAAGCAATCATCTCAGATTCTAAGCTCTTTCGGACAGAGATTTCCATTCCTATTGTCTGATTATTTTTTGTTGTTGTTGCAGTTATTGTATTATAATTCCCTGTAATGTATTGTCACTGTTGCAAAGTGCTGCAGACACATATTACAATATACATACTTATACTATATATGTAAACCTGTGCCACAAATTCAAGTAACAAGTATTCATATTATTTATTGTTGGTCTTTCAAAAAATCCAAAAAACATATATTAAATAAAATAACTTGGGCTTGAGTTTACATTAGTGCAAACTTATTTTAACAGCAAGAATCATACAGAACCCCTGATAGCCATTTGTCCTTATCCCATAGCAAGAATCAACCTGGGGATTCCTGCAATGCATCATTGTAGGACGTTCTGTAATAATACTGTTACCACGTCCAACTGCTACATTGTTGCAGTTAAAAAAAATAATGAAAATCATTATTCATTAAATTCTTCCCTTAAAAGCACCTGTCTCCAGTTAGTGTGCAGAGCTGTCATTAAGAGGACGTACAACAAATGGAACTGTAATCTAAATAAATGTGTGCACCGGAATTAAAGGCGCTCGAATAGATGTGAAATAAACATTTTCCAACCTGTGTTCCAATGTCCTATTTCTTGGCCATGTTGTCAGGAAGTGATGTCATTTCCTGTCTGTCGCCTTTATGTATTGTAAACTGACTCCCTAAGAATACCAAGTCCTCCCTCTCTACACATATTGTTTATCCATGGGAATTTAGAGAGCAGAAAATGCATTAATATGAAAGGAAGTATAACAATCCTCCATACTGTACAACAAAAACAAACCATTTGCTCATGTCTGTGTTCCCTTTCCATTCATTGTAACCCAACATCCCTTCCCTCTCTCATTGTTATTGTCAAAAACTCCTTCTCTCCCTCTACTTTTACCAATTGACGGTGCTCTAACGCTGGGAGTTTCCATGAATTGTTTGTGGAGGGGGAGCTGAGCTTCCAGTTGCAAACCGGCAGGCTTTCTCTTGTGCCCTGAGAAGCAAAGCATGCTTGGCGTCTTTGAGGCCCATGCATTATTAATACAGCAACAGCACAGACTTATATACACGTACAAAACAGGAACTCGTCCCAGGCGACAGTATTACTTCATAATCAAGTCTATAAAGAGGCAATATCTCTGCCTCCTCCACACAGTGCTGTGTCTATAGTCAGAGACGGTAACCCACTCAGTGCCAGCGAGACATGTAAGTCACTGCCCGTGTGGTGAAATATGGGCAATAGGAGCAGTTACTTGATGAGAGAGGAAATAGCAGAGAGGGATATCAATCAAAATGGTGCAAACGCAGCAAATATTTGCACCTGGCATCAATTTGCAATTTGTGTGAATCTTTATAATCTTGCCTGGTGCAGAGGCTGACATCAATTCAACCCTGCAGATTTATATGGTGCAAAGAAGAAAATTGCACCAGTTATAAACACAACTTTTGATACATCTCATCCTAATATTACGTTGTCTCTCTCCCCCACTTCCCACTCCTAGATCCACTCCCCAAACTGCTCAAGGCACAAGTGGTGCAAATTTGGGCAAAACATGGACCAGAGCAGCGTGATGCATTGTACTTAGTGCTTGTATGTGGACACTTCTCACATTTGACCTAAAACCATTATATAATGATATTCCAGCTGTGTCATTAGTATTACTACATACTGGTTGTTATCTAAGGACCATAGTAGGTTTCAGGTATTTTTTCATGTGTCAAGATAATTTTGCATAATCTGCATTTCATGCCTAAATGTATTTATATACCGCAGTGTTATCCAAACCTCTCCTCGTGACCCGCGGTAGTATGCAAAAAAAAAGTTAATTGGCTATTCCCAAAACCTGGCGTGGCTGTGGTTCATGAGGAGAGATTTGGAATACACTGATATACAGAGGCACATGCTATACAAGGTGCAATATACCAAACCTCTGGCTGGTAAACTTGGCTTTACGCACAAACTGAAACTTTCAATACATTTTTTGGTAACGTTATTACTTCTTTTTTTTTTTTTTTACCAACAATTATTCGCATTTTCCCGTATTCTGCAGGAGAGTTTTGGCATGTTTGATTGTATTTATATGCTTTTTAAAATGGAGTACAATCATGGTTTTTATCTGTCTAATACAGAAATGCACATTATGTCACAAATAACCCTTTCGCTGCCGGATATCCAGCAATGCTCTGAGTGTATATATCACAAAAAACAGAACACAAGAAGTAGCGCTAATTGAGTAGTATCAATAATAATAAAATAAAAAATTGGTTTTTGGTCTAATAGTGAATGGTGACAATATGTGACTATACTATCATTCATATAATTAATTAGTGAATACACAGAAGCGCACACTGTCACGTGAGTGATTTCTTCAAGGGGTTTGATTGGTAACATACTATAAATACTCTTTGCAACCGGTAGCCTATCATCCCTTGAAGTCACTCACGTGACAAAACGTGTCGGACGTCGTGACACAATGACGTGGTGACGTAGCTTGTAGCTGTCCCGAGGGGCGTGGATTTACTGTGCGGTGTTCAGGACAGTATGCGCTTCTGTATTCCGGGTTGTGCTGGGGGTGGTGCTACGTGCCGAGTGGCCTATGTATCAGCGGGCTTCAGGTGTGGAGTCCATCACGTGAAGTAGGTAGAAGTCGTCATCTGACTAGACAGGGGTGTGAGCCCATTTTAATTCCTACCACCACTGCCGATGTGAACACAGCTGGAACTCCTGGACACAACATTTGCGCGCTATACTACAGACGAGTATCTGTTGACTGACATTATCTTTATAATTCCTGTGTATACATCCTACCACTGAATCGTCCCTCAGCCATTCTAAGCGGCATACAGATTCTCTCCAATGATAGTATTTTAACCATTTGATGTGCGTGAATGTCCTACAGGCCACTCTAGGTTATAATAAAGTTATCCCTTTTAATACAGTATTATGCTATGGAGCTGGCGCTTCTTTTCTTTTTATATATATATACTAAACCTGCTGTCCAAGGCTGGGGAAGAAATACACACTATTCAAATGAATGGGACTGCAAATGTCCAGCATGGGGCCACAAACCCTTTACTGAACAACACTGACCCTTGCAGTGTAGATTGTAAGCTCCTTGGAGCAGCTCCCTCCTTACCTCCTGTAACAATGTATGTTAATATCTGATATTTTATTGTTTTCATCCTGCAACTCTATTGTACTGCGCTTTGCAATGTGTTGGCGCGTTACAAATGAATGATAATAAACTCCAGGAGTTAATCCAGAGTCCCTTGCTGTTACTCAAACAGAATTACCAAGCGTAATACCACCTTCAACAGATTATCACATCATCTGTGCAGTTCATACTCCATGCAGGTAGATCAGGGATGGGCAACTCCAGTCCTCAAGGGACACCAACAGGTCAGGTTTTCATGATATCCCTGCTTCAGCACAGGTGGCTCAATCAGCGGCCCAGTCAAAGACTGAGCCACTGATTGAGCCACCTGTGCTGAAGCAGGGATATCCTTTACACCTGACCAGTTGGTGGCCCTTGAGGACTGGAGTTGCCCACCTCTGAGCTAGAAGGCATCCGTTTTTATTACTTGCTTTTCCTTTGTTATTTACCCCAAATCTATCCGCCCCTGCAGAATTTGTCTTTTCCGGGCAACTTTTTATTCATCTTATATCCGATTGTCTCACGCAAACTGCAAAGTCAATATGAAGGGTAACAGCTGGTCACTATTGCTATTTAATCCTAAACAATACAGAATAGTCTTTGTGGATCACAGACAGATAATATTCTTCCAAACATAAACGTAGAAATTCTGTATCAATCCTAAATACTTGAAATCAATCGTTTGACTTTTGATAGCATTTGGTTTGAAAAGTATAACAGGGGATAATACTGGGAAGGCTTTATTATTCAGAAAGATCGATAGATCCATCAATTAACCCATTCTCTGCCAGGAGGGCCTGCATGGGTTAAAATAACTGTTTCTTTGACTCCTGTATGCATAATCCTTGTGACACTTGCTGGTTCAATTCTCTGCATGCTCTATGCGGGATAAATAAGTGAATATCACTCGTAACTAGGTGATAATAGCTTTAGCGATGTATACGTGTTATAACCTTTTCTAGGGTGAAAAGTGAAAAAATATTGTACCTACAGGGACCTGGGTTTCTAAGGAAAACAAACGGGAGATTCTTAACCTAATACACGCGGGATTCTAGATCTCTTGAGGGAAATGGCAGGTGTTGAACGCTTAGGCTGAGTGAGAATAAAATGAGGGTTTCATTAAGTTATCAGTTATATTGTATATTCATGTAAAGGAATATGCATATTTATCATGTAAGAAATCAACATCAAGCTTTTTGCATAGTCCATCAAATTGTATTTTTTTTTATACACTTTTAATGTTTAATGCTTAAAAGAGTTGTTACAATGTTTATATGGACATACCTAGCCAAAAAGGTCCAAGTGTAGAGCAAACAGTATCTGATAGGCATGACTTCAGGGGCCCATGTAATAATAATAATTACAAAACCACGCATTCATGTTTCACTGTATACAAATAAGTCCCGTTTTTTACATGATGGGTGACTGAGTCCATCCTTCTGAACTGGGAAGTTGGTTCCGACAGGAAGTAGATTGTTACCGGAAGTAGCTTGTGACTTCAACCAATCTATCAGCACCAACCTCTACATGCCCGGGCCTCCACCTCCCACTGCTTATCCACTAGGACAGGGGAGGCCAACTCCAGTCCTCAAGGGCCATCAACAGGGCTGTTTTTAAGGATATACCTGCTTCAGCAGAGGTGGCGCAATCAATGGCTCAGACTGAGCCACCGATTGAGCCACCTGTGCTGAAGCAGGGAGATCCCTAATACCTGACCTGTTGGTGGCCCTTGAGGACTGGAGTTGGCCACACCTGCACTAGGGACCCTGGGTTACATTTCTGTCCAGGGGCCCCATATAAGCTGGTGGCGTGCGCCTGCTCAGGACAAAATATTACATTAAAGTACCAATGCTACTGTCTCTGACACTTCCTGATAGGTAGCAGGTGCCAACAGAAACCTCAACAGTTCTCTGTTTATTTCCATACCAGAACATAAGCCGGAGACGGAGGAAGGCACTTTGCATGTGCAAGTTCTGCTCAGCACACAGTAACAACACACAAAAAGAGACAAACTAGATCAAATGAAACTCCTATGGAGTTTCAGCTTTCCGTGGTTACAAACTAAACATGAATAGAATATTTTCACATAGCAATATATTAATAAACAAAACACAACAATATGACTGATTTAACCCATAAACCTTATGCCTGGCAAATGAACTGCGGAAGACTGTGTTACTTTCCTCTCTAGTATAAAATGGGTTAAACATGTCACTGCCAATATTTCATTTTACTCTTAGGAGGGGCTGCACCATTAGCTGTCCCCAGGAGCGGCCAACTCCTGTCCTCAAGGGTCACGACAGGGCCACCTGCACTGAACCAGGGATATCCTTAAAACCTGACCTGTTGGTGGCCCTTGGGGATTGCAGCTGGTCAGTCCTGGCTTTCACAATCGATTGAAAAGAGTGTTAAAAAGCAGGGGCCGTTAGTCCACAGTATGGATTGGGCAGCCCTCATGTGCAGCTCCTTACTGGAATGGAACGAGAAGACACCAGGGACCGTTCTCTTTCAGGCTGCCTCTTCATCAGCGAGGAAAAACACCACATGTGCCCCGGGGGCACAGGCAGATCTACGTGTATATTTGTGCAGGATGGCACTCCTGAGAGCGAGACAGAATGAGGAATACACACGGCAGCTCCCGCCTCAACGACTTATTATCAGCATTGATAATGATGATAATATCGCTGTGCCATAAATCTCAGTTCGCGGTAGCTCACACGGCCCTGTGCACTTGATGGAGTGCGATTGTACTTCAATGCAGCACAGCAGAGACAACAAGTAAACAGACACCAACTGTGTCGTAAGCAGCAGCAGCAGCAGCAGCGTCACGGATTGAAACGCACCTCGATGTGCAGTTCAGCTGAATAAAAATACACTTATTTTGTACAGATTGCGGTTAGCTTTCCTCTTTCACGCTGCTAATATGTGAAATGCCTCAGCACTTCTCTACCTTGGGGGAATACATATGTGAGGACATTTTTTTTTGGGGGGGGGGGAGAGAGAAGCTCTGACCATAGAGACAAAGACAGTGATCTAAGTGCCTTATAAATGCAGTGGTACTGTGATTGAAATATGTTCTATAGCTTTTCCAAATTTGGCCCATACTGCAATATATATATATATATATATATATATATATATATATATATATATATATATATATACTGAGTTAAGTTATGGTGAGTAAAAAAAGTGACAAAAACCCTCCACAGGAAAGCAAATATGCAAATATAACTGCATGCTCATCTGCATGTCTTAGGCAGGTCTGCAACCCCGCCTTTCCCCATTATCACCCAGCATACAGCACTTCCACTGCAGCAAGGGATTCTGGAAAATGACATGCAAATGAGCACACAGTGTCACTTTTTGCCTCAATAACCATTTTTAACATGGTTCCCTATAGGCTTAAGCTTGCTGCATGGTCACAGCTTTGAGCACAGCCAGGGTTAAGGTGCATACCCAGAAAACCACCCACAGACAGCCGTTTCGACCTTGATGGGTCTCATCAGTGTGGGGTTGATTTTACTGGGAATGCAAGAGAGGCTATGGGATAGGCTAAACCATAATACTGAGTTAAGTTATGGTGAGTAAAAAAAGTGACAAAAACCCTCCACAGGAAAGCAAATATGCAAATATAACTGCATGCTCATCTGCATGTCTTAGGCAGGTCTGCAACCCCGCCTTTCCCCATTATCACCCAGCATACAGCACTTCCACTGCAGCAAGGGATTCTGGGAAATGACATGCAAATGAGCACACAGTGTCACTTTGATACATTGTAAATTCTTCTGTTTTTGGTACAATTTTTAAATTACCTGAAAACTACAGTTAACCCTTTTAAGGATACCCGGGGAACCCTATGAACCCCTGTTGAAAAACACTAAACTATAGTATGTAACAAATCAAATGTAAACATGTTACATATACATTTTGTGCAGACACTAAAGGAGGATGTAGGTTCTGTGTAAGGCTGCGATTATAGTTGCGACGTGGGCGCGCGCAAAACAGTGCGTGACGTCACGCGCATGATATATGCACTAGGCTGGAGGCAATCGGGAGGCGTGGCTGTGACATTACGTGGGCGGGTCGCCCTCATTGGCTGAACCGCTCATGTAATAATCGCGGCCTAATGTACATGCTTGAAAATACAGTGCAGTAATTATCAGCGCTATGGGAGGCATCGAAGTAACAGGATGGATATATTTCCTGTAGGTAAGTGCCCTGGTTTTATAGACATGATACCTGAATGTATACAAGCTTATTTAATGCTTTGCTGGAGAATACTAATTGATATGTTTTTTCCAGCAACATCGATAATACAGCAATAAAATTCAAATTTCCAACTGAAATTTCCGGTGCAGGAGACAACTTGGCTTCACTGAATAATTACTATGTTGTTATAGACTGCAGCCACTTGCATGTGCAAATGAAGACCAAAAATGTGCTTATCATAAGCGATCATACAAGGAATACTAGGAAGGTCGTTTATCAAGTCTTCTGGGAGCAAAACCAGGGCCACAACTGGTGCATAAACACTATCACATTTATCCCCCTCAATTTCACAGCTAGGAGACTCATTTTCAGACCCCTAGATCAGGGGTAGTCAACTCCAGTCCTCAACCCCAGGCCAGGTTTTCAGGATATCCCAGTTTCAACACAGGTGGCTGATTGAGCCACCTGTGCTGAAGCAGGGACTGATTAAGCCACCATGTACTGAAGCTGGGACTGATTGAGCCACCTGTGCTGATGCTGGGACTGGTTATGCCACCATGTGCTGATGCTGGGACTGATTGAGCCACCTGTGCTGATGCTGGGACTGGTTATGCCACCATGTGCTGAAGCTGGGACTGATTGAGCCACCTGTGCTGATGCTGGGACTGGTCATGCCACCTGTGCTGAAGCATGGATATTCGAAAAACCTGACCTATTGGTTGGTCTTGAGGACTGGAGTTAACTCCCATTAACTCCCATTCATTGGAATAGGCATTTGGATGTGCTGAAGTGTAGCACCATTTAGTGAAAATGGGCCTAAGAGGCATACTTCCGAAAATCCCACAGTTGCAAAACTATCGCAGAACCAGTGCACAAAGAGCACCATCATTATGGGGAAAAAACAACAGTTTGAGTCTTTCCTCTGCTAAATGTGTGATTCTTTTGCACTAATTTGACCCCCAATTTTGTGTTGGGAAACATGTAGAAATAATGAAAGTAAATGTAAATTCCTTAGAGATTTACTATAAGTAGTGTGCTGCAGTTACGTGTAGTTTTCAGATGACTTTATGACTTCTATGATACATAAGCATTTAAACCCAGACCTGAAGAAGCGAACATAGTAGATGAGTATACAGAAAGGGATATTGTCTTAGACATGTCACTTGCCAGGGTTCTTACTCACAGACTCAGGTCGCCACAGTATAGATATGGGAGTGGAACGCTGATTCATCACAAAATCATGACTTCTACCATCTGTATTCCTTGCACTATGTACGTTTTACCGTGATCAGCTCTACATCTGTGATAGCGTCGGATTCTCACAGTGAAGCAGCGATCAGACTGAGAGGAAAGGAGAAAGGTCACTTACCTACAAGAAAACAAAAAAGCAGAAGGGTTAATAATGTGTTGTTACATGAACCAGAGCAAATCTGCATGCTACACAACATAACACTTTAAGCAGTTGATTTATTTCATATCAATAAAAAAGCAGTTTCATTTTGTTGTTCTAAAAATTATTTTACAGATCACTTTTATCTCACAATACACATTTCTCTAGAAACAATATTGATGGATAATATTTGGGTGTAAAATACCCATAGTTGATGACAGTCTAAGGGGCTTATTCTACAACCGACAAATGGCTGTTTCCAGCTGAAATTCCCAATTGACTTCAATGGGGATATTCTTCTTGAAATGGTCCGAATGACCGCTTCAGTGTGCTCTTGTACAGAGCTACCAAGGTCACCAAGAGAGATTTGGACGCAAATATATCACTTGTAAATGTATGGTTCCATTGGAATCCATGAAATTGGTGGATAACTACGTTATTTTGTCAATTTGGACTGTAAGGCAGTGATTATAGTGCAGGCGCGCGTGCGACTGAGCTCTGGACGCACGCCTGTCGCCCGAGCAATCCGTGAACTTTGATGGGGGGGGGAGTGGCCGTGACATCACCAGGCTGGTTCGCCCACATTGGCTGAGCTGCTCATGTGACGCGGTCGTGCACACTATGGCTGGCCTGATAGAGGTACAGTATTTGGTTTGCGTCGTGCGCACTATAAACGCAGCCTAATTTACACGCAGCACAAAGGGGCCTGCAACACATTGAATTATATAGTAGTAGATGCTTGACTCTACGTCATCATAAGACTTTAATTCAGTCCTTGATTATTAAACACAGATTCCAGTACATTAAGATGACCCCACTCTCTTGTGTTTCTATAAAAATCAGTGACAGAGAATAAGGACAGGATTTGAGTCTCATGAAGCCATGGAGGTAATACTGCAAACTAGATAGCATAGCTGTATATTGCAATAGTGACCTCACAGTGTTAACTGTTCATTTATGCTACAACAGGCTCAGAGCCTGGAAGACAGCATCCCAGTGTCGGAACACGTACCAGTCACACAGCAAATCCCTGCCACTAATCCAGGTTATCTAATTGTGTTTGTTTGCCTTTGCTGATAAAGATTTGAATATTGAAATGAGTTCCCTAATCTCTGCATCAAATCAGTGGAAACGTAAACAAATAACAAATACTCTGGCAGCTGAGTCTTTCAAAAACCCCAACAAGTCACAAGAGCATCTGGAGATCTAAATTAGCAACACAGTCTCAAAATCTAATTACAAGGTACATATATTAATCACCTGCTTCAGTAGTTGGACCTGTAACCCAATGCAATTGTTAGTATGAGGAGAATTGTTCTAAATATTTTCAGAAACTACTAGGACTACTTCAGAGACCAGTCTCAGCAATGATTTAAGCTGGAATTTTTTAGGACAGGGTAGAGTTACTCCTTAAACTATGATAGTGCCAATCAGTCAATGGAGGTTTCTGTGCTATAGTGTCCTCTTTGGCACTATTGAAGTTCAATGATTAACCACCTGTGTGTCTAGAGCAGGGGCGGCAAACTCCAGTCCTCAAGAGCCATCAACAGGTCAGTTTTTAAGGATATCCCTGCTTCAGCACAGGTGGCTCAATCAGTGTCTCAGACATTGACTGAGCCACTGATTGACCTGGCAGTGCTGAAGCAGGGATATCCTTAAAAACTGACCTATTGGTGGCCCTTGAGGACTGGAGTTGATCACCTCCCACCTAGAACAGGGGTGCGCAAACTGGGGGGGGGGGCACAAGATTTTCCAGGGGGGCGCGGCAGTTGTAGGGGCCCCGTGCTCTTCCCCAAAGCATTTAAATTAAATGCCGGAGGATCCCGTGAGGGCTCTGCAACTTCCCTTACCTTGTCTTCAGCGACGCGTCGTTATGGCAACACTGCGGCAATTGATGCTATGGGGTCACGTGACGCCGAAGACAAGGTAAGGAGGAGGGTGCGAGCACGGGGGGGGGGGGGGAGCAGACAGGGGGGTGCGGTCTGAAAAGTTTGTGCACCCCTAGTCTAGAGGAAGCAATTGTAAGCATCCCGTAACATGAAAATCACGCAGTAAACAATTACACTGAGTATTTCTTGTAACTTTTTTTCTAGATGAAGGAAAGGCAGTGAGGATGGCTGTTATTTAGATAACAGTGTGCAGAGATGCTCGGCATTGCTTTATATTACCCCATGTCACTTTTAATGGGTAAAACTCTTCAAAGTGACAATGCAACTTCAGGGGAATGCAAAGCCAACTCCTTATTTTTGCTCTTCATGGTTCTGAACAAATACTGAAAACCCTTTTTGAACGTATTTATTTCTGAGAACAAAATGATTCAGCCCTTAATGGGGAAGCGATTAAACCTATATTAAATCATAAGCCTGATGGTGACAGCACCGACTTTGTAGTGGGAAATCCTGGCCGAAATCCCAGTACCAGCTACTTGTCATAGCAGGCTAGTCATTTTATACCGTCCAGGAGATAGTGTCAGCTCTTACAGGGCTCTTTATTCCTGCAAAATTCTGTAAGCAGCTTCATTGGTAAGAAAATAGGTATTATTATACAAGGAATGTTAACCTAAGAGGAAGTATTCCTTTGTTGAGTGTTTTTACTTTATTGCAAGAAAGGCAATTTAAGGATAATAGCATGTACTGCAGAACTGTCATTGCAGTGTTGGGAATAGCCACATCTTTGCCACAATGGGACGATAATAATGCATTGTGCTGAACTGCACTCTGGCAGGGAATGAGTTAAGAGAATTAGACTCATTTGGAGAAGCAATGTATATTCCAGAGACACAGACAACCCGTGCCCTCTGAACCCACTGCCAAGAGAGCAAATCAATTGCACTGTAGATCTATCTCTGTACTGTAACTGAAATACTGAATTATTGCTTCTTTAGAACACACTTCACTGGCTGGGTGGAATCGCAGCCATCCAAACACTGACATGTGACACAGCTGGATGAATCAGCTAGGAAAAATGATCTACTTATAAAGGAGTAATGTTCTGTTGAAAATGGAAATGTTATTAGCCCATCTGGGCTTCAAGAGTAAGAAAAGCATCGGTGTTTGGGTGGCATGATTTTGTATTATTTCTGCAGTCTATAGAGTTACAAATCTTGTTTAATTGTATACAATAGTTATAGAATATAGAATGTTGATTAATCAAATTGTCTTGTAATGTAACCCAGTAATAATCCAATACTCTAGTATGTATGTCAAGTATAAGATGTTCCATGCATTTGATTAAGTAAATGGCTTTTAAAGTCACTTTGATGAAAAATCAGCCTTTCTAAACATTTGATACATGGCAGTTACATTTAGTGCCTGTAGGAATGGAGAACGCATAAAAAGGCCAGATTATATCTGCACAAAAACAATAGCACCATAGCTGCAAAAATCAAACAAAATGCTTCTTTACATTTACTGGCAGGGCTGGGACTGGCAGAGCAATAGGCACCAGGCAATGCTTGATCTCTTATCTCTTCCTATGAAAGGGCAGCTCTGTTTGTGTCTATGTGACATCTCTGTGTGCCCTACACACTATCTGATCTGTGTACAATTGCTGTGTGATTTCCTTCTTACCTCCATTATATTATATTCTCCAAACAATCCCATTCTGCATGGTTTGTTCATACTTCCTCAATGCATTATTCTCTGTTTCCTACACGGTAGGAACATTCTTATTTGTGTTTTAAAAAATACATTTTAAAAAATAAATAGCATTTTTCAAGCATCACTTCCTCCATTACTCAACACGATGCTCGATAGAGAATGATCACCAAGTTTATTACTAATCCTATAAGGACAGATGTCCAGAATGAAAACTTAATCTAGGTCCTCAGAGATCAAACCGCAGAATAGCAGCAGGAATAGGTCTGCAACGCTTGTTCTATTGGGGGCTTGAAGCATGGACATTAGGTCTACAACTCAAAGCCCATCCGACACTAAAGTGGTTAAAATACTAATCTGAACCCTCGATTTAATTTAGTTAATATAAATACTTCCAATGAGATAGAGAACCAAATTAAACCATACACAGAAATCATCCATATGAATAACTCACCATGAGACTATTGGTTTAGGTCCTAAACAGTAGAAATGGGCAAATTTGTCAAAATTTGATCCACTACTTATTTTCTGCAATTTAGGCAAAATTCGATATGCAATTCCGCCAACGGCCACCACTCGCACATTCAATTCGACCTGAAATTCGACTTGCGCCCTTTAATTCAACCTGTCATTTGATTTGCGAACCCTCGTGCTCGTCCTGACGTTCGATTCGCACACTGGGTGAGGAACATGTTTCAGGGTATGGAACTTCTGCTCAAATCCAATGGCGCAAACAGTGGCGGCCGGCAGCATTGCATACATCCGAACGCACGTCGGCGAACGTCACTCCTTGAAACCAAGCCGCGAATAACTTGCACGTGCGAATAAACGCCACTTTCACTGCAAAGTCGAATGTCGGCAAATAATTTTCACATCTCTACTCAGCAGTTGCACTGTCTGTTTATGATCAACGTTTGGGGAAAATGTCCGTGGCTTTTCGTCCCAATGGAGAAATAAAAGACTTGAAGACCAAGAACTCTACTACAGCATCAAAGCTTTCAGCAGCCAGCATTGACTGCCTTACAGCACACTCTCCCTTTCCACTATAAATAGATATTGTGACAGATTAAGACAGATCTGTGAATAGAATTCTTACAGTTCATTGATACAGTTGATAAATGAATAGATACTGCACTGAAAATTATAGAGAGCTCCAGTACTGCAAGACAGAAAACATAGCAAAGTGACTCGAAAAATCAATTTGCAGGCTTTATTATCAACTCTCCTTTCCCCACAGGTGAGGCACGGTGCACAGTAATGGGTGCACTTGTGCATGCTCATATTATTGACGTTCGATAAAATGTTGTATTTGTATGAAATCAGCATGGGCATTTGATCACTTTGGTCTTAAATGGAAGTGCTCCTTTAACTGGCATATGCAGCATGTGTACATGTGAAAACGATGTATGTACACTTATTCTCCAGTCGGCACCATAAAACATCATAAAGGATGAAAGAAAAAGGATAAGATTCCAGGAACAAGTCAAGCTATGTGGATGTCTCGATTCCATTGGGGGCTATTACGATAACTGCACGTCCATTTAGCCTGATGTATAAATTACTAATGTAAATTAATGGACTGATGAAGCCCTTTGGTCCTAAATATTTAAATTATTTAACAAGCAATTATGGAAAGGGGTAACAGTGAGAGAAAGGCAATTGAGAAAGAAACATTGAAAGAGGAAGAACTTGTGCCAAGTAGAAGATGTCGTTCAAAAGTGGAGGTGTGCGTGTTGGTGACTGTGTTTTCCTGTTACATGTATTCCTTCATTGCACGTGATTCATGTACAGTACCTTCTACTCTGTGACAGTGATTTATGGGTAAGTGCATGTAACACATTCTACATAACTGCTGTTTCATTCCATATTACAAAACCCCCTTGCTGGCAGGGAAGGGGTTACAAGAAGCACAATGAATTCCATGGAATATACAACATCCATCTGCTAGGTGAGTGCTACCTCGAATTCCATCACGTGCTAGAGACACCTGTAAGGTGTTGCATGCAGCAGGGGTTAAATCTGGATGATTGACATTTGCAGGTATTTTATAATATTGTTAGTTTGTATATATGGTGAGTTGAGACTACGTGGTGGTTTGATTTCTTGAGGCCAGTATCACCTTTGTGTGATATCACTATGTGTTCAACAAGAGTTTACATAGGTAAAGCCCCTTCTCTCTCCTTCCTTAATCTATACAACATTTCTGACAGGATAGCATAAGGGTTCAGGAAACACTTGATTAGCAAACGAGCAAAATAAATTGTGCTTACTTTCCAAAGAAACAAATTCAGTCCAATCTTTGCTTTATGAATGGTTACATTTATTTAAGGAAGACAATTAGATTAATACATTCCTCAGAAAGGCCCAAATCCACAATAATATGTTAACCTTTAGCACGCCTTTACTCCTTATAAATGGGAATACAGGTGTGCTAAATCTTAGGATCCTTTTGTGCACGTGGGCCAAAGTGTTGTTTCTAGGTCAGCTATCAGGGATTGCAACTTTGTGCCTCGCTTGTTAATAGTTTTTCTTCTGTCGATTTGCATAATACAAGTTATCATCACTGTAATAAGTGTACTTTTCCAGAGGGACTATATTCCTTTCTGAATTGCGCTTGTTTTAATGTTAAAATGGATAAGAAGCAAAAGGTGACTGTGTGCTCATTGGCACGTCATTACCCAGAATCCCTGGCTGCACTGGAAGCAGTGTATGCAAAGAGATAATGGTGAAAAGCAGGGTTGCAGACATGTCTCAGACGTGACTCTGCTCACAACATAAGCGCTATTTTTATTTGCGTGTTATTATGCAACTCCTTAAGCTTAGCACCCCCAATATAAAAGCCAATAATTATGACTAAAGCACAATATTACCCCATAAAGAATTATAAAAGAGAATCTAGATTTCAAGATGAGTATTGGGATTAAGAAGCTATTTCACAGCGCTTCATTAAATGCCGCCAAAAAGTGTCATTAGACAAGCCCATGCAGCACCACACTAGACTATGCTAACAATGCTAAATAAATATTAAGCCTGGTAAATGTAATGATAATTGCAAAAGAAGAAAAAAATTGCATTGATGCCATAACAAACACACTAAAACAACAAATAAAATAAATGTAAGTCTTGAAAGGTTATATATATTTTATCTCTGTGTGCGGAGGAAGCTTCCTTTCAAAATTTATTCGGTGATATCAGGGATCCCATTGGAATAATATAATCTTACATTGTTTAGCAGTATCTCGTAAATCAAAATATTATAGTGTACACACCATTATGAAGAAGCTGAGTAGTCTGACTTTAGTTTGCTTAGGAAATTTACTAGTTTAATCACCAAAGGCACTTACTTTCTCATCTCCTAAACATCAATTGTGATAAGCAACAGGGAGTAAATAGTAAAAATAAGCACCAATAACTCAGGTAAGGTGCTGGTGATATCCCTAAGGTTAGTTCTAAAGGTTTATATATGGAAACTAAACAAGATGCTAGTTTTAATAAAAGGCAGATTGAAGACATATTACTTTGGAAGCATGCAATCCTCTTGTCATTTAATAAATAATACATATTAGAATTAATAATAAACTTCTATAACACACTTTCAATCAGCTAAAACCTATTAACTGGGGAGAACAGAGTTCACAAAACCAAAATATTGTGTGCAAAGGCATAGTAATTCAACTAACTAACTAACTAACTAACTAACTAACTAACTAACTAACTACTATATACTGTGTGTATATATGTACATATATATATATATATATATATATATATACAGTGATTGACAAATCACCCAAAAATCTACTCGCCAAACCAAAAAATCCACTCGCTACCTAGCCCCACCCCTATCCCGCCCCTATCCCTACCCCCATTTAAAAAACATTAAATAAATTCCTAATAAGAATTGAGTGTGTGACTAGTCTGGGTGGGTGGGTTACTGGGTGACTGACTGGGTTGGTGGGTGAGTGACTGACTGGATGGGTGACTGTGGGGGTGACTGGGTGGGTGGCTAACTGGGTGACTACTGACTTTGACCGACTGGGAGAGGGGACTGACTAGGTGACTGACCGACTGGGTTGGTGGGTAGGTGACTGACTGACTGGGTGACTGACTGGGTGGATGACAGGGTGGGTGACTGGGTGACTGACTGGGTGACTGACTGGGTGACTGACTCGGTGACTGACTGGGTGGGTGACTGGGTGGGTGACTTGGTGGGTGACTGACTAGGTGACTGGGTGGGTGACTGGGTGGGTGACTGGGTGGGTGACTGACTGACTGGGTGGGTGACTGACCTTGACTGGGTGGGTGCTGCATCCTTCTTCCCTGGGGCGAAACTGGCGGGCTAGTTCCCACAGGATCATTCAGTTCCCCCCCCCCGTCCGTAGTCCTCGCAGCTGCTGCCCTGGGCAGGAGGCTGGCACAGGGGGAGCCGGGTTGGTGGGCGCGGGCTCGCCACGGCGCTTCCCCTCTGTCCCACATTGGGAGTGGGTCCACAGGCAGCATTTGCGGCGCTTCCTCCCTCCCCCCTGGTCCCAGTGGCTGCTGTCCAGGGCAAGAGATAGGCATGGGGAACAAGGTTGGCGTGTCCCCCTCCAGCCCACGTTCCCCTCCGGTGCCCATGCCGGTGGGGAGACAGGGCGGGAGGGGGAGAGCGAAGAAGGTCCGGCGATTGAAGGGGGAGCACCCGCCAGACTCCACTAATCGCCCACCCCTGCAGGCCGGACACCCGGGATCTCCGGCTGGAGTATTCTTTTGCGCATGTGCCAAGCCCGAGGACTCGATCCTGCCACCGCCCCCGTACCCCACCACCGCAGCAGCACCTCGCCAGCAGTTAAAATGCAGTGGCCCTGACCGAGCGATCGCATTTGTCGCGAACTATATATATATATATATATATATATATATATATATATATATATATATATATATATATATATATATATATATGTATGTCCAGTAAAGTAATTTTATAGAGCATTTATTTTTATATTTAGTGTTTCATCATAAAAGTGGATTCATCTTTACATTTTTTTTTTACGAATGAAAGGATACGGAAATAAGCAAACACCTTCCTGTTCAGCTCTATTCTTCTATGCTTTTGAGCTCCTACTGCCCACAAGGCAGAGTTATTCTAACTAATTACAACTTTAAATACCTTTCTACCACCCAGATTATATATGTGCTGACACACAGATTCACTTATCTCAAGAGGAAAACACTTAACATTCATAGCTTTCTTCAGCCTAAACTACACATGGTCCATTATGTAATAATCTATCCTATGCCTCTGAGCACATTAGAATGCATTGCTGACTCTGGGTCCAACTACACAGAAATGTAAGGTATCTCAGTTTCTTCCTGTGATGGGCAGGAGGGTGGATGGTAGATGGGAAAGAACTTTAATGCTTTCAATAAAAAATATATCAGACAAGAAGAAATCCGCGCTGCTTATCCGGTTTTCTTTATTCTATGCATGTCTCCTAAATAAAACACATTACTATAGATGTCATCTTTGGAGTGCAACTGTGGTCTTGTATACTATGCTTATGATTTTTTTTAATGTATCATGTTTTGAACTTTTCAGAATTCTGTAAATAGAAAAGCATTCAAAAATCTTCTTATATTGCTTCTCAATTCATTGACTGGGCCTCTGGCACTGAAGGGATTAACCTACAGAGCAGGTACTGCATGAGCAGCAACAGAGTAATCCCCCATGAGCTGTCCAATCAATAAACACCTAATCCAGAAAAGCCACTTTATTGCACTGTGCCAGGGACACTTTTAAAGGTGCAGCCTTCTACATGGTCCAAAAGATACACATTTTATTTTCAGTTACAAATCATTTTCAGACTTTACCAGGAACGTTTTAAGTACTTTTACCTAAGTAATAATACCCCCAAAATACTCAAGAACAATTATTTGTGTTCCAGGCCTGGTGAACAAAAATGGCTACCATTGGGATTTCTGTGAGAGCTTGTTTAAAACTCAGATCTGGTTGTTGCATATTTGCAATTGTATAATTCCCATAGTATACCTATATCTACCTGCCTATTTTATTGTATCCCCAATGCATGTTAATAAATTGAACTGTAGGACTGTAAAGAGATGAAACAACGTGTCCATAATATGTTTTTAAAATGATGAGATTGACATTTTGCACCTTCATTGCTGGAAACGCCACAATGATTTGCTGGCTACTCCAGCTGCAAAGGATTTAAAGCAGCTTTGTGCTTGGGAGCTGTTCAGTGTTGTGATCATTCATGACCTGGTCTGTGTTCTAGTGCTGATGATAAGTATCCACATTTGTCTTCGGCAGAGGTTCCCAGTAGAGATATGCAAAACATTCACATGCATTCAAACATTTGGACATTCTCAACACACAACATGCAATGAAAAGACAATGATCTGATGCAAGCCCTAAGTAAGCAGCGCTATTCTGTGCGTGGATCTATCACTTCTTCCCATTATATTTGTCAAAACTGTCTGCCAACTCTGAGTTGGCATCAACTTAATAGCAACCAGCTTTAAACTAACAAATGTGTTTAACAAGTTATTGTTTGCAGATCACCCATATGCTTTTTCAGCACCTTTATATATAGCTCCCATCAAATCCTTACTAAAAAGGGAGATTGAACTAGTTCAGGGTTCTCAAGCTCAGTCCCCAAGGGCATCAAACAGGAAAGCTTGTATGGCCATCCCTGCTTCAGCACAGGTCTTTGACTGAGCCACTGATTGAGCAGCCTGTGCTGAAGCAGGGGTAGCCATAAAAGCTGGCCTGTTGGTGACCCTTGAGGACCGAGTTTGAGACCCC
The DNA here is from genome assembly GCF_040206685.1 of Ascaphus truei. Lineage (NCBI taxonomy): Eukaryota > Metazoa > Chordata > Amphibia > Anura > Ascaphidae > Ascaphus > Ascaphus truei. The sequence continues at coordinate 15,497,393 of NC_134490.1, read as the reverse complement.
TGAACTAGTGCAATGTAAAAACAATTATATTAGGCTGAAAAATGGTTTACCAAGAGTAAGGGTGAAAGGGTGAATGCCATATGTGTCACACCATTTACCATTTTCAACGCATCCTGCTTTTCATCCCAGACATGAGTGCTCCACGTTTGTTGTTTGAAGGCATGAGGTCTCAACACAAGCGTCTGATCCTCGTGGTAAACAATCACCTGGACTTTAACGTGTCTCCAGCTGATTATTAAATGCATTTTCAGGCCATCTAACATCTGGCTCTGAGCTGTTCCTTTGTTAATGCGATACATATGGAGGTAAATGTTAGTACTAGATTTCAGCTTCTGTGCGAGAGGATGGAGCACTTAGTAGACAAAACATCTTGCTGCTGACAGTCAGGTATCTATTACAAAGAAACCTCTTGAGTAGGAAAAGTGAGCCTCTTGAAAGCAGTCTAAATAAAGCAAGAGATGCACAGATGAGAAAAGAAGGCGACTTCAAAAGGCAAGACACGCAGTAAAAGCTCAGTTTGATGCCTCTGTCTCCTTTCACACATAGTTTTAATGAGTAGATATGAAAAATACAGGTTCAATATTTGTAACGCACAATAAAATACACACACGTGTGTAATAAGCCAGTATAACAAAGTAACAAGTCTTTAGATTTGTAATGGTGGTCTTCTTCAAAACCCTTTAGAACAGGGGAGGCCAACTCCAGTCGTCAAGGGCCCCCAACAGATCAGATTTTCTGGAGATCCCTGCTTCAGCACTGGTGGCACATCAGTGGCTCCGCTGATTGAGCCAGCTGTGCTGAAGCAGGGATATCCTTAAAAACTGACCTCTTGGTGGCCCTTGAGACTGGAGTTGACCACCCACCCCTGCTTTAGAAGTTAAGAACCAGAAAGGATTTGACAGTGTGAAATAGTTAACTCTTTAACTACAGGACAGTGTACAGAAATCCCAGCCTGTTTATTGGGTATTTCAGCCTCTAGTTTGGATTCAAAGTTTATTTGGCCCATGATTAAAACTATCATTTTTCACGTGTTTATATTACCGAAATGGTTACTTCTTTTTCAAGTCTACCCATAAGTTCAAATGTATTGTGCGGTTTACATATCAAAGTTAGGGACTCTCACTTGTGTTTTGGTTTTGCCTCCAAAACTTTTTCAAGCCCCGCTTTTGGTTCTGGTTTTGCCTAAAGTCCATTGGTTTTTGTTCTGTAGTTTGGTAAAATTTGTGCATTTGAATATATATATATATATATATATATATATATATATATATATATATATATATATATATATATATATATATATATACAGGGCTCAACAAATTGTAAAAAAAAACAATCACCCAAAACAAAAAGTTACTCGCCTCCCCCAAAAAACTCTCTCACCCACCCTCACGAGTCTTACCAGCGGCAGGGTGCTGTGTCTCCCGCCATTTTCCTGCTTCTCCCCTGCAACTTGCGACTGTCTCCCCTGCAGCCCCTGTGAAAATGGCTGCGCGGCATCAAATGATGCTGTGTTGCCATAACAACGGGACGCTACGCCATGATGTCACGCGGTGTCAAGTTGTCAAGGCCATTTTCACAGGAGTTGCAGGGGAGACAGTCGCAAGTTACACGGAAGAAGCACAAGTACAGTTTTTAGAAGGACATTTTTTAGGAAAAAAATACATCACTATATTCAGGCCAATATGGTATATATATATATAATATATATAATAAAGTCGAATCTTCATATATTATGTTTCATATTCATATATATTTTTATATATGAATAATATATATATTGTATGTCTTTATTTATATCGCGCCATTAGTGTACATAGCGCTTCACAGTAGTAATACATGTTGTAATCATATAAATAACAAATAATATAAATAACAGGTCATGGGAACAAGTGCTTCAGACATAAGAGTAACATTAAGGAAGAGGAGTCCCTGCTCCGAGGAGCTTACAATCTAATTGGTAGGTAGGGGAACGTATAGACAGTAGGAGGGAATTCTAGTAAGTGCGTCTGCAGGGGGCCAAGCTTTATGTATCATGTGTCCAGGATTATCCACAGTGCTATTCATATGCTTCTTTAAGCAAATGTGTCTTAAGTTGGGTCTTAAAGGTGGATAGAGTGGGTGCTAGTCGGGTATTGAGGGGAAGGGCATTCCATAAGTGCAGGGCAGTCAGTGAGAAAGGTTTAAGGCGGGCGAGGGCTTTAGATACAAAGGGGGTAGAAAGAAGACATCCTTGAGAAGAACGCAAGAGTCGGGATGGTGCATAGCGAGAAATTAGGGCTGAGATGTAAGGAGGGGCAGAAGAGTGTAAAGCTTTAAAAGTGAGGAGGAGAATTGAGTGTGAGATGCGGGATTTGATCGGAAGCCAGCAGAAGGATTTATATATATATATATATATATATATATATATATATATAGAAAGATATATATCTATATATAGATCTATATAGATAGATATATAATGTATATATAAATAGTTTTTCTAAACCAGCTGTTCTGACCATTTTCAGATGAGAACCCTGTAGACGGACGTTCACAGGAGGTACACAATTGGAGTCGTTATAATGTGAAATTATAATAGGCTTTATTGTGCCTTGTCCTTTTCATCAGGACATTATCCACACACAGGGGGGAACAAAGTTTCCATTCACTTGGGAGTATTTCTAGTGAAATCCTTGCAATTAGTTCACATCTCCATTAGTTAAGCATTTCTCCCATCCCAAACACATAGCATGAAAATAAGCATATATAAGCAGTCTCTTAATAATGAAAGTCTTATCTGTTTATCAGCTGTAGAGTAAGCTTCTCTGCTCTCCTGGAACCGCACCCGTGCGTGCACAGAAAAATATCAGCATCCAGGTTTAGAAGTCTTATTGGGTGTCTTGCAATCAGCTCTGCTGTGTGGCTGGCAGAACTCAAGACATTGTGGTGTCTCCAAAAGTCAGCTCTCAGTCAGAGCTAAAGAGAGTCACTTCCTGTCTCAAAGGCAGGCTTTTTGTAAACAATCTAATCAGGCAGGTGGTGTTTAGTAATTAACTACCACACTGCTAGATTAAAGGAACATTACTGAACAGGGATAAGTCCCCTGTTACAAACCCCTATAGGCTTCCATGGAATTTTCAGCTGAAAATGATCTGATCTGCCACTGTGCCATATATAGAATTATTCCCTATGTATCCGAAGACTTCTTATATGCACAGAATGCTACACCTACTCTGCATGACACATTGTGCTTCATTTTTTTGGTAATCTTAGAGATACCATAATATATAATAATAATAATAATAATAAAAACAGACCGCTGCTTCGTTTTATACATGTTTATACTTTGTTTTATACATGTTTATACTTCGTTTTATACATGTTGTAAGAAAGTAGTGCTGTTGTACAGATCATCTCTAAAATGGCAATCCTGAGAAAAAATGGTGCTAAACACATCAGCGTAACCCCTAAAATTTCAGCAGCCATCCATTTTCCAAGATAATGATATATTTTTGAAAATCAGCTATTTTCCTCCAAAAGAAAAAAAGTCTAAAATAAAATTAAGATGTTCTGCAGCTCTCGAGAATTATTTTCTGTATGTGAAACATTTGTAATGTTGCTTTCTTGAGTAGTTCAGTGTGTTCAGGGATGCACTGAATGTTATGAGACCAAACCGCGGTATTATGAGTGATGGCTGTGTTCTAAGAAACCTTCCTGTTCTCGTAAATAATACGAGAGAAGGTGTAAAAATGAATATTTTTCCCTCGCTGGGCTCCTTCGCCTTACCACTGTTCTGTTTATCAAAGGCCATTAGTTCAAACCATCTAAAATGGAATTTCACCCCAAGGTGTACTCAGCGTAATATAGTTTTTCAAGCATAGAGCATATAAACTAATTTCAAATAGCTCTACAGGGTAACATTGGAGTGAAACCTCACAGCTGTAATGTTGTGTATCCAAATGCATCCCTTGACATTGTGAAGTTCCATGGACAACATGGTTTGTACAACTGCAATCTTCAGTTTCCTACCGTCAAAACTGCCTTCTCGACTTAATTCACAGGAACAGACTCTGGGGCTGACAGGTGATTTGGATTGTCTATGAATTCTAAAGGCAGTAGATTAATCTCCAGGAACCCCATGGGGATATTCAGGCATCAGAGAATACTGACTTCAACTTTCCGCTCACCACATAGTCAAACGAAATTGAACATTCTTTAGTAGAACAAAAGTTAACCGTAGAGGAAGGCAGATTCCTTTATTCAGGGACGACACTTTCCCCTGACTGCCTGGGCTGGGGGGTGGCATTGGGATATGAGAGGTGACATTATTTTAGTGCCCTACAAATCCAGTGGCTCATTTCAATACATTTATTCAATCATCCACAACATCATGGAACCAGTTAGAAATGGGGAGACGTTTACAAGACACCCAGAATATGAAGGCATACGTCCCAGTGATTGGAATGGCAAACAGATTTTCTTAAAAGCCATAGTGCAGGGCTGGCCAACTCCTCAAGGGCCACCAGTAGGTTAGGTTTAAAGGATATCCCTGCTTCAGCACAGGTGGCTCAGTCATTGACCTGTGCTGAAGCAGGGATATAAACAATACCTGGCCTGTTGGTGGCCCTTTAGAACTGGAGGTGGTCACCCGTCATAGTAGATCTAGGTTGTGATAACTTGCAATTTGTCATAGATGAAGTGTAAGTGTACAGAGCTTTCAAAACTTCATCAGTGTCTTCTTCAAGTGTACAGTAACTTCATCTATAACAAAACTTGCATGTTGGTCCACTAAATGGTATCACCACCTACAGATGTAAACAGACTTTTTTCATGCAGAGCTGCCGTATAAAAAAAGGGACAATGCTGCAGCTCCGGAGAAAGATCAAGCCGCGGCAACGCTGCAGGGGAGGCTGTGCCTTCGTTTCGGCCTCCGTGGAGCATTAATCCTCTTCCCGTGGGGGCTTCCCCTGGCAGCACGTAAATAAAGTCTGGCTACAAATCTACTTTACTCCAGGACCAATACAGCTACTAGAACATTGAATTACATTTTAGAAACCACGTAAAGTGTTTGCCGGATTCTAGTAGCTGCAGTTCTTACAGTTAGAGGACGGTCTGGGTGATCACTTATACAATGGGCCACATCATTGTAATGGATAATGATAGCACAACTAGCAATATCCAAGGTGCAATATGTTGCATACAAAAAGTGACATAGTAGTAAAATTGAAATCTCTATGATTTAAGCATAGATGAGCCTGTATTGAGCTGCTTCCAAGAAGTAGAGTTAATGGTTACTCTACATTTGTAGGAACTCTTTTTTTTCTCTTCAAACCGATCCTTCTGCAGCAATACTCGATTAGAGTAAGGCCGCGCTTATAGTGCCGGCGACAGCGATGCGACGTCACAACAAAACAAATGTATTGCCGCCGTCGCGTGTGCTTATAGTAAGCGTGACTGAGCGACGGCGCGGTCGCGATCGCTGGAAGTCATCTCAATTTGATTTTTCCAGCAACCGCAGCTTGACGTCCCCGTCGCCGGCACTATAAGCGTAGCCTTAGGAAAGAACAGGGAAAGAACAGCAAAGCTGTAAGGGAGTTTTGTTGAGGCAGCAACTCCAGCAGGGGACAGCTTAAGCTTCAGAGGAAAATACTGACATTCTCATATCCCCTGCAGTTTAGACACTTTCATTCTGACAAAGCAACACCGGCTAATAATATGAATAGCAAGTCCTCTATAGACCCTGGGAAATAGTGTGTAGTGCAATCAGAAAACCACTTGATTGTAAGTTATTTGGGGCAGGAATCTCTCAATGTGTAGGTCAGACTCACAACTTATTTTGTTCGATCTTTTCCTATGTAATATAATTTATAAAGAAATGGGGGGAGCTAAATTTAAAACAATTATATATATTATCAACTAGTCTCTTTGACCAGCATTTGTAAAGAAAAAATGTGACAGAAGAAAGCAGTGTAAGTGCAATTTATTGTATAGGAGCTGTCTGAGGTCAGTCCCAGAAACGTAATGATAATTAAATGTTGCCCAGTTTGTGCTTTAAAATTAAAAAAAACAATGGCATTTCTAAGCAGATGTGCTGTACGTTTCAAGCCTGTGATCCAGTTTCCACCAAGCTAAAAAAAGGAGCTCCAAAAATGTCAGGATTTAGGAGTTGGTCTTCAACACATAGTGGTAACATTGGGGTAAAACTTTAAGCTGCATTTTAGAAAGCTCTGCACCATATATATGTTCTAGAAGCAAAGCATGAGAGAACGCCCTTTTAGAATAAATTCTTCATTAAGTAAAAAGCAAGTGAACTCAGTATTCCTGGTTTGTAGAAAAAAAAAATGGTAGTGGCTTTGTTATATAAAGATTTAAATGGACAAATACCAGTCTTCTACAATGGACATGTTACAAACCAAAACAGTTTTTGTTTCCAGGTTATCTTGTATCGGAGGAGTGAGAATAAACGGGTGGGAAGGGAAATACAGGTATTTTGTTGTGTGGGTGATTTTTCACACTTTCACAATTATTTCCTTATTATGCTGTTATAATCCAAGGGGGAGGTGCACTCACGAATAACAGCCTCCTGCCATGGGTTCTCGGTCACAGCGCCCAGCGCCCGGCGCCCGAAGTGCGAAGTCTGAAGTCCAAGGTACAAAATAGAAAGAAGAGCGGAACTTAATGGTCTTATCAATAAAAGGTGGGTTTATTGAGCAGTGGTCAACGTTTCGGTCCGTTATGGCACTTAGTCACTTTATGTCTGCTCTGTTTTGCTAGTCCTGTTAGCAGATTTGGCGCCCTTTTTTAATCGGCGTCCTGAGAAGGGATATAATGCTCACCATTGTTGTATGCTTGTTATCTTGAGAAAGGTTGGCAAGCGGACGAAACGTCGATCACGGCTTAATAAACCCACCTTTTATTGATAAGATCATTGTAGTGCCGTTCTTCTTTCTATTTTGTAACTTGTGCTGTTGACACCAAGAAGTGTATGCTTGTAAGTATACATACACTTGATCACTTTTGAGGCGGCTGCCTTTTCCTCGCAGCTATGAGACGTGTTTAAATGTCCATTTAAAGATTTCTAATGAGAATGGACTGGCACATCCTACTAGAGACTCTCAAAGCCGCCTCCAGTTTAAGTTTTTTGAAGACTTCAACTGTCTCACATTTGAATCTTGTCTGTAACTACTAAATACGCCCATAACATATATTGTCCCTAACTGTCCATGAAATGTCTGTAAATATAACGTGTAACGATGTATCATCATATTGTCATGTCATCATATCGTCATATCATCATTATGGGGAGAGGGAGTGGCTCAGTGAGTAAAGACACTGACTGGCATTGAGAGGGGCCTGGTTAAATTCCCGGTGTCGGCTCCTTGAGACCTTGGGCAAGTCACTTTATCTCCCTGTGCCTCAGGCACCAAAAGCATAGATTGTAAGCTCCACGGGGCAGGGACCAGTGCCTGCAAAATGTCTCTGTAAAGCGCTACATAAAAAACTAGCAGCGCTATACAAGAACATGCTATTATTATTATTATTATTATTATTATTACTGTAACTCTGTTCCCAGGATATAATTGAAAACGAGAGGTAACTCTCAATGTATTATTTCCTGTTAAAACATTTTATATATAAAATAAAAAATGGGAAAGGAAAATGTTGAAAGATGCTTATGTGATTTTTGGCACAGAGACACTTTAACCGCCATTAGGATCACCCTGCTGAGCCCATTCCTGCAAGAATACATCTTTAAAGCACACAGATATTGTAACCATCACCCAGACCACCCTTGAGAATATTCCTTCCAACCACTGCAGGCGGTTTAAAGATTAAGCATCAATGACATTCGTCCTAGTTGATTTACCTCTGGCCTTGTCTCTGCGACTTGTTACCCACCATAAACTCCATCTTCCATCTAAACCAGCAGGAATCCCACCCAAACCCTATTTAGATTTGCACGTTCTTTTTTTTTTTCATTCCCTTCTTCTCCCTCGTTTCTGCCTCAAAGATTTCAGAGCTAGAGCATAAAGTTATTTGCAATGAATTTAATGAGGTGATAACTAGCTTGCTCCTCTGTCCTTGGCTCTCTCTCTTCCTTCCCATACAGGATGGTAAATGACCACTTCTGTAATTATCTGAAAGCCCTATAAACTCAACCTACTCTGAAATCAGGACCCCATTAACACTGGGATCCTCCCGGAATACCATTACCTCCTCTTTGAAGAAACTATACCAAACTCCCTGCAATTAGAACATAGCTAATCTAATTTAGGAGTTTCCTGCCGGTGTCCTACCTAACAAAGGTTATTTTGAAAATGATTATGGAGCAAAGTAGTGTCTGGAAGCAGTAAAATGTTACCAAGAAATGGTCATTTCAGGATGTGAAGACTCTTTAAAGATGAGGGGTGCTGATTAAAATACACTGTGGTAAGCCTCAATCACCACAGTCATGGAGGATTTTGTTTATATGAAGAGCATATGAGAACTCAGGATTTATGTATGGGAAAGACATTCAATCCCTAATTATAATGCACCCCATGTAAGAAAGAGAAATGCTGTATAGGGCAAAACACATTTTCCAAGTCCAGTACTTTCCAGTGGAGATCATTTGCAACTACCAATGCTGGTCTCATAGATCAGGGTTGGCCGACTTCAGTCCTCAAGGGCCACCAACAGGTCAAGTTTTCAGGATATCCCTGCTTCAGCACAGCTTGCTCAATCAGTGGCTCAGTTAGCAGCAGGGATATCCTGAAAACCTGACCTGTTTGGGGGGGGGGTCTTGAGGCACTGGAGTTGAGCACCACTGTCATAGATGTTTCTTAAACTGACTTGGAGAGTAATAGCCAAAGTAATTGCAAATACACGGAAGATAGAGACTCTCTGGCCAGCTTAGTCTGCCAATTACACTACTTTACTGTAAAAAGTGGTTTCCATTTTCTATGTCTTCCTCACCTGTGCATAGCCCAAGCAGGTTGGAATTAATTCACTTTCACTGAAAGCCGACACATTTACCTTTCAATAAATACTTTCCCACACCCCCCCCAGATCCACAGGGTGATCACATTGTTGTATTTCTTCCATTTTTGTGGGGGAAATGATTCAAGCCAATGCCTTATATAGCGGCCCCCTGGGTACTTTCAAACCATAGCCCATGTGTTTTGACCAGGTTTACATGTTGAAGTCCTTAGGGCTTTCCTAACAGGACTCATTCTTGCCCACATAATATGCTAACATGCGCATGGTACGTGCTACATGTATCATCTCCAGTCCACAAGGAATCCGGAAAACCTGTGCTGAAGATGTGCCAATCTAATTTTAGACTTTATTGTGGCAAGCACGGGGTTTATCCTGATAGCATCCACTGCGTTTTACAGTTAATGTGCCTCTCCTTCAATTACAAGAATCACTGTATCTAAATCCCAGCACCCAGCAGTTAAGCAGAGAGCTGAAATGTCCACTAATAGAGATTGTTTTTTACGACCTACCCTGGAAGCATTCCGACGGATTTATGCCTCGTGCATTTTGAAGCTAATGGCTTTATATTTACGATCTGAAAGGGAAGAGATGGAGGCAGACAGCTATGGAGATGGGCCCATGTTTTCTTGCACCTTCCTCTTCAGCTTGGATAGCAGGGCTCCAGGAAGACATAAAAAGCAATCCCATTTTGTCCGTTATTTTAATGCACACCCAAGGAATACATGAAATATTCATTATACAATTTTTTTTTTTTTTTAAACCATATTCAGGAGGACAGCAACGAGAGTCTTGATTGCTTGATGGTTGCGTGGTCCTACAGGGCTTAAAAGAGCAATGTCACTTACTCAGCAACTTTACATCATCCTGCTGACTCTGATGATGCACAGCCAGACATCTACAATGTCGGTATTCTGTGCTCTGTAGCCCTAGTAGTTTGTAGACATTGAGAGTTAAAGGACATGTCGGAATCTGTAAATCTTCCAGTGTGCAGCAGATACTCAACCTAACTAATAATACATCATATTGATTATATTGACCTGGCAGTCAATGCAGAATTGTAGATAAGAGTTTTACAGGCCCAAGGAATCCATGCACCAAAGAGCTTACAGTTGAATTTGGGTGGGTGAGGCCCACAGAGCTGCACTTTCACTGTCCTTTGTTCTTGTGCTTTGGCCCTGTGTTATTTTTGATTGGAGTTTTTTTTGCAGCATACACAATGCTCCACAAAGGAAGAAAGTAGGGAAGAAAAAAATATTCAAGGATCACATAGCAGCACACGCAGCCATAATGGATGAGTGTTGTAATTATGATCAGTGGTAGGTATTGCTTTAGATGTGAAATCCAATGGGGCTCATTTGTGCAAATTGGAGTAGAATACAGCCACTTGCTATCTCTTCTGATTAAAATTACTTCAACTTAAGTTTTTTTTACATTAAAAAAAAAAATACTTTTGATTGAATTATCATGAGTGAACATCAACCCGTAAGGGAGGCGTGATGTAGCCGAGCAGCATTCTGGGTTATGGCCACAGAAATGGGAGCACAAACTGCTGACTGTCCTTTTTAAAATCCTATCTCAAGCACTACTGCAAATAACAGCCTTGTTCTTTATTGTGAGAAAATTGATTTGGCTAACAGTCTCTGTACTAATGTTTTAGCTCTGATTAGTGGAATTTCCCCTTGGCTAAGCAGTGGACCTCCAATAGTAAACTTCATCATATAGAACGACTCCAGTCCTCAGGCTTCCCCCCCCCCCCCCAACAGGTCCGGTTTTCAGGATAGCCCAGCTTTACCACGGGTGGCTCTATCAGTCCCAGCTTCAGCACAGCTGGCTCAATCAGAGGCTCAGTCTTTGACAGCCTCTGATTGAACCACCTGTGCTGAAGTTGGGTGATCCGCATAACCTGGCCTGTTGGGCTGTGTGGGTCTCGAGGACCCCTGAAGAATGCACTCATTTAGCCAACATTGCTTCACATCATAATTCCTTCTGATTTTCTTCAGTCGGTGGAAAACCCCTGACATGTTAAACAGAGGGGAAACTGTAACTCTTCCCATTGGGAGACCCACTACCAGGTCCTTCGGTGCTGGCGTCAGCCTGTTCAGGCACTCAACAATTATGGCTATTATCACGTTACTGTGATGAGCACAGTGTACACTGCTAGAGCTTTGTGAGAAGAAACATTCTTTTGACCAAAACGACAGTGCATTCTAGTCCAGAAACAGGTCAAATTCTCCATCTATTCCGTTCTTACCCGCAACTAAGTAAAAGTAGAAGCAAACACCTTTTCTAACTTAGGCAACAATTTCCTGAGCCTATGGTTAGCTTTACGTTTTTTGATGGCGAACAGAGCAAAGCCATTCATACTGAGGACATGGGGAAGCTAGCTAGCCACTACTTTACACAGTGCCTCCCTTCTGGCTCTGCAGCCTGAGGCGCTCATACCAGGGCGTCTGCTGATAATCAGGTACCAGCTTGGAGTCCCAGGCGCCAGACGGGGATCCTTATCTACTTGTCAGGAGGAATGTTGAATCAGAGCAAGAAGCACAACATTTTGAGAGAAGGAAACTCACAATAAACAAAGAGAAACGCAATGGCACCATGGGGGAGGAAAGGCAGGGGAGGTAGGACACAGGAGTACATGTTTCCTTTTGGAACACAAGGTTAAAATGATTGTGAACTGAGAATTAAATGAAGGAGGACATCGCAAGGTTGGAACTCAGCATGGCTGTCTGGAATTTGGCTTTTAAAAGCATACACTCTCAGACTGTTAGCTCTGCAGGGCAGACATGAATGCCTCGTATTGTTTACTCTGTCTCTGCCACTTAGCTGGGAAATGACAGTCACCCTGTTACCAAATTTACTTATCTACCCTCTACTCAATAAGGATCTTAATGCACTTATATTTACTCCTATAATAAAACCCTTTAGATTGTAAGCTCTTTGGTTCAGCACATGACAGGATAATTGTAGTCTGTCAATCAAGATTACTCAGTATAAGAGTTGTGACGACTGACACTTTTCTGCTTGTCCTAATGGAATTTCAACTCTGGGATTTAAGATTATCAGCACTGGAGATACTGAACAGTTCTTATCAGCCATAAAACACATGACATTTTTTTTTTAAACAGAAAGCATATCCTTTCTTCCTCATTCTGTAGCAGTCCATAGATTGCTTGTGTTTGTTTTTGGAGTTTCCTAAACTGGCTGCAGGTTTATCTCACAGGAAGCTGTTTTACTGTTTGTCAACTAAATGAGTATAACATGACTACAAGAAATAATGCGAATAAACACATATACTCCTTGATTTTAGATGCTGTTCGTTTTGCGGTCTGCCTTGTAACCCTAAATTGTTAAAGCTAATAGACACATCCTAGATCAGGGGCGGGAAACTCTAGTCCTCGCGGGCCACCACCAGGTCATGTGTTCAGGATATCCCTGCTTCAGCACAGGTGGCTCAATCAACGACTGAGCCACTGATTGAGCCACCTGTGCTGAAGCAGGGATATCCTGAATGCCTGACCTGTTTGGTTGCCCTTGTGGACTGGAGTTGCCCCCCCCCCCCATCCTAGTTAATGAAACAATTCAGAAAAACCTTAAAATACTACAATAGTTGCTAGGTCGCTGAGTGCTTCCTCTGTCTTGTAAATCCAAAGCATGTTGGAGCTGCACTTGTTTCAGCGGAGGACATGCAGATGAAGGCGGATAGGGGCTGGAGTAGATGGGAAACACAGTAAAACTCTTCAAGTGTAAGAAGCTGATTAAATGAGGTCTGCGCTGCTGCACTCACTGACTGACTCAATAAATAATAGTAAAAAAGTGTGTAGGATGTGTCTATTGGTGCCACTTGTAATGCAAAGTCATGTGCTTATTCAATTTCTTCTTTGGATACACCTCCCCTGTGGACATGCTATCAATTTATACAGTTTATTTGTTCTCCGACTGCAGTTCTGCTTTGCTCCTCTATCCCAATGTGATGCCCAAATTGCCTTTTCTGTGCCCTTTTCAGTTGGGTTATATTTTAAAGTAAAGTGTATAGTGTAGTCACCGTAGGGTACCAGATTTGCAAATGTTGCCCTGAAATCCTAATTCCAACAGCCCTGTCACAAAGGGGTTCTCAACCAGTCCTCAAGACCACCCCCCCCCCCCCCCAAGCAGGTCAGATTTTAAGGATATCCCTGATTCAGAACAGGTGGCTCAATCAGTGGCTCAGTAGAAGACTGAGCCACTGATTGAACCCCCAGTGCTGAAGCAGGGACTTATTGAGCCACCTGTGCTGAAGCAGGGATATCCTGAAAACCTAACCTGTTGGGGTGTCTTGAGGACTGGAGTTGAGAACCCCTGCAGTAATAGATATTGTGCATATAATATTTGTACTTCTTTTGTTTCTGCTAGTTTATAATTAATATCAGGAAGAATACAGCACTAATTCCCAAGCTAATTTAAAGGGCTCAATTCTAAAGCAGTTTTATAACATTGGTTGGTGGTCTCCCCAAATATACAACCCTTTTGCTGGGTGGAAGAATAGCAACGTCCTTCAGGCTCCGTACAGGTTAAAGAAATGGCGGGGGGTGGGGGGTGTTTCCTCCCTTAACAAAATGTAATAATTATTTCATAAGGAGGGTTTTACCTTTAACAGCAGTGGTTTGTGCCCAGCGGTGTGTCAGTAATTTGCAATTTCTACTGTAAAACAAATCATTTTCAAGTGTTCCCCACCATTTTCAAGAGGTTCCCGTGGCTGTGACTGCAAAATCAACTTAACTACCAACACACTGGTTGGTCTTTCAGCCCACAAGGTCCCGCTGACACTCCGTTAAGCTGGAATTACAGTAAGCACCTCAGATGAGCAAACAGTATTTGTGCCTTGGTAAAAAAATAAAACCTCCACTGTCAGACACTATATATGCAGAGGAACTAAACAAATACACTGACTCAATAATGGTGATTTAGAGCAGCGGTTTTAAACCTTTTTTTGGTTAAGGAATGCTATAATTATATTGTGAAATTCCGACCCTCTGTAATAGCGTGTCTGAGATCAGATGCATTGTAAAGAGCCCCAACCCTCTCTAATAGCGTGTCTGAGATCAGATGCATTGTAAGGAACCCCAACCCTCTCTAATAGCGTGTCTGAGATCAGATGCATTATAAGGAACCCCAACCCTCTCTAATAGCGTGTCTGAGATCAGATGCATTGTAAGGAACCCCAACGCTCTTCAATAGTGCGTCTGAGATCAGATGCATTGTAAGGAACCCCAACCCTCTCTAATAGCACGTCTGAGATCAGATGCATTGTAAGGAACCCCAACCCTCTCAAATAGCGTGTCTGAGATCAGATGCATTGTAAGGAACCCCAACGCTCTCTAATAATAGCGTGTCTGAGATCAGATGCATTGTAAGGAACCCCAACGCTCTCTAATAGCGCCTCTGAAATCACATTCATTGTACTTTCTTCTGTATTTGGTACAATTTTTAAACGACCTGAAAATTACAGGGAATCTTTTAGGGATGCCCGGGGAACCCATGTTGAAAAACACTCATCTAGAAGCTCCAACTTCCTCGTAATAAAGGAGGGTGAGGTCTCTCTGTACAGGTCATAGAATAGTATGACCTTTATAGCATTGATGGTCCAATATTGTAACAATGTGATTGTAATCTACGTAGCTAAAACCGTATTTTTTTTTTTTTTACAAATGTGAAAACATTCTTTTTTATTTAAATGGACAATAGCAATATTATATTATTATATTTCCTACCCGTAAATATGTTGCAGTCTCTCTCTACAATTAAAGCGTAGAAAGAGAACATTATTTATTTCCCTTCAATAAAAGATTTCAATAACCTGGCTCTCTGTGGGCCTTTGGATCATCACATCCATGCTCACGATTGTGCGCACACGCTCATGTGCGGGCGCACACGCTCACCCACGCTTGGCTAAACAAAAAATTTAACTTTTGAGTGCGCTCAATTTGTATAACAAGGACACCCGGCGCTCATGCTTGGAGAGCTGGTGACGTCACCACTCTCAAGCATGAGTGCGGTCAGTGCCAGCGGGGCTGCAGCCTAACGCAGTGGTGCTCAACTCCAGCACTCAATCGGAGGAACTGATTGAACCACCTGTGCTGAAGCAGGGACTAATTGAACCACTTGTGCTGAAGCAGGGATTGATTGAGTCACCTGTGCTGAAGCAGGGATATCCTTAAAACCTGTCCTGTTGGGCGGTCTTGAGGACCAGAGTTGAGCAGCACCGCATACCTAATGAAACCTATTTCTAGCAGAGGGACCCTAAATACCTTCCTGAGGAAGGGGTTGGAGTTCACTATGGCAGTGAAAGGGGATGATATTTGAAACAAATCTCTCTCCCAAATAAAAATGGCTTTCCTATTGTATATTCACTTGCATTACCCAGAATCCCTGTCTGCAGCATAACCACTGAACAACAATGGGATGAAAGTAGCAGGTTTGGGGACGTGTGAAAGAGGCAGATACACAAATGACTATTCTGTCTCTTCCAAATGAATGGGTTAAAGGAAAACTTTCTCCAACAAAGGGGTTAAAAACCTCTTTTCCTAGTTATTCCCCTGTTCCTCCCTCTGTACACAGATTCCATGTGCAGTATAGAGGAGACTCTTGCATAAATAATACGTATCCAGATGTGTGGTGAGGAAGACTTTTGCTGTACCAGAGAGTTTCCATGCTCACGTGGGCTTAGTTCTGAGCCATAACATGATTAGAACATTGCTTTGTATGTGCGCTCAATGGGATTATATAACTTCTGGTGAGAACAACAGATGGCTGCTTTGTTCTAAAGCCATTAGCCTCATAGCTTCCTTGTGAAAGGTTCTGGCAGCGGTTGTCCAGAGCCACTGTGGCCTAAGCGCTGAACTGACTGACTAAAGGTACAGTTCCAATCACTCATATTCTGTTCTGTACAACAGAGAGACGCGAGAGTGTGCACCTAACATTAGGGGAACTTTACAAGCGCTTACACAAGTAGTGGTTCTTACATTGTTCAAAGCACACAGGAAGAGTCAACAAGGCTTTTTTTTTTTTTGCTATCTCTCTTTATTTATTTTTTTTATAGTTTGTTATCTAGTTTTTTTTAAATTTTTTTTAAATAGTTGCCAAGCCCCTCAGGCAGTGAAGGGGTTAATTACTAGTTCTGTCATTTATAACCCGTAGAATGTGTGTCTGATTGAGGCCCATTCTCCATTTTACCTGAGAACAACAAAGTGCATAGAAGCAATTCCTTATCAAGGAGGTAAAGACCTGCTGTGCTGGGGAAAGATTTGCCATCTCCTATGTTATTCCGTGAAATAACTGCACTGGCAGCAGCAGCCAGGCAGCCCCGCATGCTTCCATATGTAAGGGTGGCACTGAGCGGGCGCGCAGGCTCAAGGTAGACACGTTGTGACAATGCACGTGTCCTGCGAGAGCAGGCTGGCACTCCTGCTCGCCGCTCAGCCGCTTGCCGAGCGAGCAAATTTGAATTTGCCGCTCGCAATCGCGTCATGTGAGCGGTTCGCCCCAATGAGGACGAACCAGCTCCATAACATAGAGGCCACGCCCCCAGACGCGCGCACACCTAGCCGGCCAGGAAAAGCACGGCTGAGCAGGGCGCAACGCTGGAGCGCCAGCGCGCCTCTACCCACCCTGGACGAGCCCTTAGTAAACAGAGAGACACTGCCATGTTACTGCATTCCCTTTCCATTTCCATCACATTAAATATAAATATGAACTTTGGTTCCATTACATATGTATTAAAAAGGAATATACCGTAAACATGTCGTCACGTCTGATTTACGTGTCATGTAATTATTTGACAAAACACGATACAAAATAATACAGAGCATTACTGTGTGTCCCTTTTGTATGTTCAATTCCACCCTTGTGCATAAAACTGCACAGCTGCCTTATAATTCTCCATATCACATACACAGATATGACATACGTGATATAATAGGACAGGAGTGGTCAACTCCAGTCCTCAAGGGCCACCAACAGGCCAGGTTTTAAGGATACCTCTGCTGCAGCACAGGGGGCTCAAATGGAACAAACAATTATTATTATTATTATTATTATTATTATTATTAAATGGAAACACCACTTTTTACAGTAAAGTAGTGTAATGGGCAGACTAAGCTGGCCAGAGAGTCTCTATCTTCCGTGTATTTGCAATTATTTTGGCTATTACTCTACAGTTTAAGAAACATCTATGACAGCGGTGCTGAACTCCAGTGCCTCAAGACCCCCCAAACAGGTCAGGCTTCAAGGATCTACCAGCTTCAGCGCAGGTCGCTCAATCAAGTGATATCCTTAAAACCTGACCTGTTGTTGTCCCTTGATGACTGAAGTTTGCCACCCCTTGTCAGAAAGTATTTAATTTATTTATTGTATAATCAACAATATATTTGTACCTGGCATAAAGCAAGATACGTGTTTACCCAAATGTAGAAAATACTACAGGCATACCCCGCTTTAAGTACACTCACTTTAAGTACACTCGCGAGTAAGTACATATCGCCCAATAGGCAAACGGCAGCTCACGCATGCGCCTGTCAGCACGTCCTGAACAGCAATACCGGCTCCCTACCTGTACCGAAGCTGTGCACAAGCGGGGAGACTATAGAGCTTGTTACAAATGCGTTATTTACATCAGTTATGCACGTATATAACGATTGCAGTACAGTACATGCATCGATAAGTGGGAAAAGGGTAGTGCTTCACTTCAAGTACATTTTCGCTTTACATACATGCTCCGGTCCCATTGCGTACGTTAATGCGGGGTATGCCTGTATAAAATTAAGGTCGGACACTTCCACTCATGTTTTGGTTCTAAAAACAAATTGTCTTGTGGTTTTGCTGGAACTCTATATGTTTCAGTTTTGGATTTGTAAAAACAAACAACCAAAAAAAAACAAAAAAAACATTTTTCAAAATCTGGGCAAACTTTTTCGAGCTTTTTTGCTTCTCCCCCCCCCCCCCCAATACAGAGCACTAATTGTCACCTACGGACACGAAGCAGAGATATTCCTAATACCTGCCTGTTGGTGGCACGTGAGGACGGAGTTGGCCACCCCTGTTATATATCATTAACTTTTTCTTGCTGCAAGCAGAATTTCACTCCATATTGCCTATTTATATTTTCTCTGATATGTCCCTGTGCATATGAAAGGGTTAAAGGGCTCCCAGCATGCATCAGAACTCAGGAAAATGTGTGACCGTGCAGCAGAGAGTGTAAAAGCGTTTACATTCTGCCAGTAATCTTTCCCAGAATTTAGCTCGGAATAAGAAAATCTATCACTTCAATTTGAAAACAGCTATATTTAGATGAGAGGAGTTAAATGGCAGATGGGGAGGAGGAGGAGGAGAAGGAGGAGGAGAAGGAGGAAGGGAGAATAAAAAGATAATATTGGGAAGTTGCAAGCAGAAAAATAGGCAATGCATGAGATAATAAAAAAGTAGTAAAAGCCAAAACTACCCCGTGGGGGGGGGGCAAACTCCAGTCCTCAAGGGCCGCCAACCGGCCAGCTTTTAATGATATCCCTGCTTCAGCACAGGTGGCTCAATCAGTGGCTCAGTCGAGCCACTGATTGAGCCACCTGTGCTGAAGCAGGGATATCCTGAAAACCAGACCAGTTGGCGGCCCTTGAGTACTGAAGTTTGCCACCCCCGGACTACTCCCTTGCTGCTATAGAGTCTTCTGTTGTAGTGAATGGGTTTACAGTGGCATATCACCAAACATCACACATTGGTACTATAACACCCTAAAACGGTAATGGCAAACCAATGTTAAGCAGCTTATTAAATTACGGCTAACACCCTAAGGCTAAGGCCCCGTTGCACGTGTCCGCACTGCTGTCTTGCTTGCCGGCGGCGCGTGCAACTCACTGCACCGCGATCTGCGGTCTGCAGGAAACTTTTTCCGTAGCGGGGGGGGGGGGGGGGGGGGGCGTGACCAAATGGGTCGGGTGGGCGGGGCCATGACGAGGGGGGGCGCGGCCATGACGTGTGTCCGTGTGCTGGAGTGACATATCTCCAGTTTAATCGGGTGCTGTAAAGTCCCGTCCACCGCCCCCCTCCCCTCTCCCCCCCTCAGTTTGCCCTGAAGCGGGGCCCCGACCCCCAGGCCCTGCATGTAAATGAGTGTGAGGACAGTGTCAATACATGTGTTCCGCTCCCCGCAGCCTCCCTGCTCCCCGAAGCCTCCTCTCTTCCTCCTCTCCTCATAGCCAGGGGTTCCCCCATCCCGTGCATCTGCTTACACTGCAGACTATGAGGAGAGAGTCAAAAAGCCGGCAAAAAAAAAAAAAAAACAGGCCGCCTCCCTACGAGCTCCTTCCCTGCTCACCTCCTCATTGCCTCATACGCGCACCACGTGACGCGTCAACGCTCCAGAACACCTTTATCTGGTAGCGCTGGCCGGCTGACGCGTCACAGCACGTAGTGAGCCACGGAGGGAGGAGGCAGCGGGGACCAATGGATTGCAGGTAAGGGGCTGGTGACGCACGCGGCCGCACGCACCGCCGGACGCAGCGGGACCGAGCTCTAACACAGAATAGCACCACAACCAATACCAAAGAATGTTTATGAGGCTGCTACTTTATAACAACGAAGCAAACAAATACATTACTCCAAGAGAGCGTTAAAGGTGCAGACAAGTTTACCTGCCAGTTTTATTTGCTGTGCGGAGCGGGTGGTTTTAGAAAGCAAAGGCCAAACACTATATGCACTAGGGATGCCATATACAGAACAATGAAAGTGCAACTAAAGCAATACTTTTAATATCTTGTATCTGCAGCTGGAAAGCCGAAGTCTTTCTGGCTCAGCACTGCTTTATGCTGTTAGGCTGCATCCATAGGACTGCAGCCGTGCGGAGGCGCGCGGAGGCTGAGGGAAAGCGGGTGCTTTCCCTGGCCGTAGTCCGCGCGCCGTCCAGGGGCGTGTTGGGGGAGGGGGGCTGTGACGTTACGAAGCTGGTTCGCCCTCATTGGGCGAACCGCTCACGTGACCGGCCTTGCGCTCCCGTGAGGGCGAAAATCTATAATTTGAATAAGACCTACGCTTGCGGAAGCGTGCGCGAGCCCCTGCTAAAGCCACTCTCATTGCGGCTGCAGGGGCTCACTGAGAAGCGTCAGCGCACCTCAGCACGGGTCAGCGCCTAAGCGCTGACCCTGGACAAAGCCTTAGGCTGTGGCGCCGCTGGCGCTGACCGCGCTCATGCTTGAGAGCGGTGACGTCACCAGCTCTCCAAGCATGAGCGCTGGGTGCCATAGCTATTTCGCAAGTGCGCATGGCGGGGCGTTGCAGGCAAGCTGAGCGCGCTTCAAAGTCTGTTTTTTTTGTTTATCTAAGCGCCAAGCGTGGGTGAGCGTGTGTGCCCACTCACAAGCGCGCGCACACCGCATGAGCGGGACAAATTGAATTGCCAAAACTAAACTCGGCAAGCACCACGCGCTCAGCACGCTCAGCGCTAGCATGGCCGCAGCCTTATCTTAATGGTACCAGCATTCCATTCTAAGATCTTTCAACCGAGATTTGTTCGACATGTATATATGACTAGGAGAAGGAATACACATCTGAACATAGCCCAGCTGCCACACAATTAGCAATAAATCATTACTTTGAAGAAGCATTATCAGGGCTGAAAAGCAAAATATATAAATATATGTAAAGGGGTCAAAAAAGGCGCCACACCAAATGGCACAATAAATGTATCTTTACTAGCTCAACGTTGTGGCTTCCCAATGGAGCCTCATTGAGTTAGTAAAGAGACATTTATTGTACCATTTGGTGTCCCTGCTTTTTTTTACCCTTCTACATAGTGCAGTTTAGTACGTTAGCAGAATCACCCCCGCCAATCCTTTGGATTATTACTGTAAAATGCTGCACAACACAGTGGGGGAAATATAGAGAACTGAATACCTATTTAATCCTTACAGTTCTTAATCGACTAGTCCAGAGTTCTAGAAGGTTTATTGGTTCTGGAGAAGTCTAGGTTTATTGCAGGTACAGTAGTACCTTTAATGGGCCAGCATGAGCGTTCTTCATTCTGATGTAACCCAGGTTATTGCACCCGCTCATAACGCAGAATATCACAGATTTTCCACAGGATTCAGTGGCAGTGATATCAGAGCATCCGACCACAATAACACACCAGCCGGTGCAATAACCTTTGCTACATCTGTAGGTGCCGTTTTGTACAAAGTTTCCTGCCCTCATAAGTCTCCTCTTGTCAGCAAATGTGAGCAACTATATCGATGGACAATTGTCATGTGTGTATGACAAAAAGGAATAAATATTAATTGTAGGGTTACAAGAAAGGGGAACAAAGTGACAAAGAAAGAAGAAGAAAAAAAACAAAGAATGCAATATTAAAAGGAACAGGCGTACAATTAAAACTAGGGTGTCATGTGAAAGTCTTCAGAACATACAAGTGAAGGCCACATGGTATGACCACATTAACATGTTTGGAATTGCAGATGGACTCTTCTTTAATACTTCCTACTTGTTTTATGATTTGCGTCGGTCTGCATATTTAGACAAAAAGAAGCCAAGCTTTTCTCTTTTGGTGGCCTCCGCAGGAAAGCAAAGGAGCTAAAAACCCCAGAGGCAGATGGATCTAATAAGCGTTAAACTTCCAAAAATGTGATTTTTCATGGTCCTTCAAAAGTAACAATTCATCTGTCCCCTTCTCAACTTTACAGCTCTGTGTGTGTGCCTGGAAGAACAAAAGATGCATGGTGGGGGGGACCTGAGGGGTTTCCTGATTACACAGCATGTGATGCCAGTATAACTGTGGAACATCTCCTGTGCAGTAATGCAGTGTTCAAGGTATTGCTCTGCAGGGAAGAGACGGTTAAATCCTTTTGATGTTAATAATCTGATGCCACTTAGGAAAGCATCTGAAAAGCAGCTTATCAGCTACACTAAATCTTTCCTTAAGTTTACTAAAGTGACTTATTTGATTGATGGGTTAATATATATCAGTGATTCCCAGCAGGGTGTCTGTGAGGGATCCCAGGCAGTATAGCGGGTTCCTGAGCCCGTGTGGGGACTGCTCACTTAGCAAGGGCTGTTCTATAGTGCGCGCGCTTGCTGCACCGTGCGCGTGGCAATTATAGATGGCTGAGGTTAGTCAGCCTTTCTATAATAGGACCGCGCGCGCGCACGGCAGTGAGCATGCAGCCGCCCGACAGCGGGGAATAGTAGGAAAATAAAGATTTCACGATGCTACCGCCGCTGAAATGTATGTATATGTGTGTGTGTGTATGTATGCATGTGTATGTATGTACGTGTCTGCACAATGTTAATAAATATTTTATTTTTACAAATGTGTTTTTTTTTTAAATAATAAATAATACATTACACATACATACATACACACACACACACACATAACACACACACACAGTACCTTCCCTGCCGGTCAGTCCCGGCAGCACGGACTGTATACCCACAAAAAGCGTGCGGCACGTGCACGGCCGCACACAGTATAACGGCCCTCAGACCCCAAACTGCACCTGTATGTGGTATTGCTGTTCATTACAGCACTAGCTTCCAAAGTCTCTCCCCACAATGCTTTTACATCCACAGCGGCAAAGGCAAGACATTGTGGGGTGTGACTTTGGAAGCTCCCACAGTAACTGACAGCGGTTTGGGGCCTTATTATGAGTGTGAGTGTGTGTGTGTGTGTGTGTGTGTTGAGCTCCGGACACTATACTGCCTGGAATCAGTCAAACAGTTTATCAGTAGGCAATATGATTTATTAATAAGGGGTTTGCGGAACAAATATTTTCTAGCAGGGGGGGTGCACAATGTTAAAAATGTTGGGAATCGCTGATATATATCAACATTATTTTGTTTGTTATTTTGGAGAAGTTTTGGTCTAATGAAACATACTAAATCCTGCTAAAAAAGTGTGAATATTCTCAGCCCTTGATGCACTATTCGAATCACTGAAGTATTATTTCATTAATTAGACATAATCTCTTAACAAAAGCTGGATAAATTGCACATTAAAGTGCATTTACTGGTGCAACACCCCGGGTTAAATTAGGCTTTCAAACCAAAATGTCAAAAGTTAAACTACTTGTAAAATAATTGCTAAAAATGGTATACAAGGCATTCAATCAGGAGTGGGCAACTTCAGTTCTCAAGGGCCACCAACAGGTCAGGTTCTCAGGATATCCCTGCTTCAGCACAGGTGGCTCAATCAGTGGCTCAGCCACCTGTGCTGAAGCAGGGATATCCTTAAACCTGACCTGTTGGTGGCCCTTGAGGCCTGGATTTGGCAAATCCCGTGTTAGATGCATGTGTGACGCACAGGCAAGAATCAAATATTTCTATCAACAGGTATGTTAAGAGCAAAGATGCAATCGCCTTCAAATGAAAAGTTTTACCTCTTTGTTTCCCGGGGAAAATGGAGAGTACGGTTATTTTCACCTAGTCCTGTGAAACGATTTCTTATAAAATACTTTTTATGTTTCAAGTTTATCTTTTTAAGTAATGATGGCTCTACATAAAAAAAAAAAGAAAAAAGGGTCAGGCGCCATTTGTCTTGTCATAATAGAGATTAGGTAAAGATAGTAAAACCTTCCCTTGCATTGGTTTACTATGGAAACACTGAACGTCAAATATGATTGAAAAGTACTTATTCCTCCTTTTTAAGATGCAATCATCTGCCTTTAAAGAGGCAGTCCGTGTGGTACTTTAAAAGGGTTCACTAAATGGCTGCCTTTCAGTTTAAATCAATCCTTCAGTCAGTGTAACTCAGCAGCTACAATTACTAAGGTAACATTATCTATTGTTACAGTTTGCAGCTCAAACTGCTGGGAATATTGGCAACAAATTATCACAAACAGTAAAGTGTTGCAAAAATATTGCCCTGGGAAGGGTGTTAAAACCTGCTATAGAACTCAAAGGATGCTCGGTATAATAAAACCCATAAAAAATGGCATTAAGAGTTGAATAACGATAATAATAATAATAATAATAATACTAATATGTAGCAAGTATTATCTAAGATTACAGAACTAATGTATTTAAAACACATACACGTAGGATATTGCTTATATTATCTCTATCAATTGGTCTTAGGATGTGTAGTACAGCGCCCTTGAAAGGGCAGTTCCACGTATTGGGGGAATGTATTTTTTTGGGGTGTGTTTTGTTTTTTTATGTATCAATGTAATCAGCTTCCTTACAAAGATGTAATCACCCTTAAAGTAAAATGTTCCCTTCTTGGCTTCTTGTGTAAAAATGTGTATGTTTCTATTTTATTCAGCCATTTTATTCTTATCTCATCTTGAAATAATTGCTCTTCCACAATAAACAACTTATCCTGTCGTCTTCCTCGTTGTCATCAGCCAGACAAGAGGGGGAAAGTCTGGATCGACAATTTAACTGTATAATATACAACAACCGTTTACAAAAGATTAGGTAGAGATAGTAAAAACCCTACAAGTGTATAGTTAGTATGGGGACATTAAAAGGTTTTCAAATAATTATACTTGCTAGATATTTAAAAATGGCACGTATTAACCCTTTGAGTGCCCCAAGACATAGCTTCTACGCCATGTGTTCTGGCATCCTGGGTGTCACATGACGTCGCATCTATTTAAAAAATGATGGCGGACGGAAGGGGGAGGACTTCTCCCCTTCTGTCATCAGTGATGAAGCGATCACCTGATGACGAGGGCTGGCGGGGGCAGCAGCACTCTTGCCCCCAGGGCCTCATAAAGGGTTAAACACGGCTGCCATTAATTTACCTTGGGTCTCAGATGACTTGAGGCAGAAGTCACTTACATTTGTAAACAACCCATCTGACGCCCTATTTACATAACACAAAGGGAGAGCATTTGACTCTGTGCAAATGTACCTTCCAGGTAAAACTTCTCTTAACCGACTCTTCTTTCATCATAAACCACCATTAACTTTCCCTTTCTCATCCACACCGCATACTTCACAGGCAAACGCCCAAGTCTTTCCTAGGTGCAGCCTGCCATGGACTGGAAACAGCTCCATTTTGTGTTTTAAAGCAACAGTCCAGGTTTCTGTTTTGTTTTCATTTATTTTTATTACAGGATTGAAGCACTGGGTCTTCAGAGCTGAACTATGTTAATGCAATCTCCGGGAACCCCCCCTGCTTCCAGAGATACTTTCCTCCACGTGGGGTGCCGGTACCTCTGCAGTCAGAGAAACTGTGTGCCTAACATAATGGCGGCGTTTAAATGTCACGCGGACCAATATGAAGCCGTGATGTCATCCATTGAGGCCTCCTATTGGCCCGCGTGACTAGGACATTTAAACTGAAAAGTCCCCGGAGATGAAATTAACACAGTTCAGCTCCGGAGACCCCCTGCTTAAAAAAATCAAATAAAACCCGTATTGGTGCTTTAAAGACGTGTCTGAGCGTTGCTCCTTAATTCTATAAATTCATATACAGTAGGACCAAAGTGAACTAATGTCAGTGATTGATATTTATTTGCAAAATCGTGAGTGTTGCCTTAAAAAGAAGATTTTACTGAATTACTTGTAAACACTGTAATCTAAGGCTGCGTCCATAGATGGACCAGCCGTGCTGTGGCGTGCGGACGCTCCGCGCTGAGCCCCTGCATCCTCAATGAGGATGCCTTGAGAGGGGGCTCACGCGAGCGTCCGCAGGCGTGCTGAGGCGTTGGAGGTTTCAGCCGAGCGCCAAGCTGTTTTTCAGCGTGCTGTCGGCTGAAAACCTCCAATCACTGCAGAGCAGCGTCAACGTCATGGCGCCGTGACGTCGGCGCCGTGACATTGATGTCAGTGCGTTGCGGGCGATTGGCCCAGCGACGTCACTGCCCCGCCTCCAACCACCTCCCCCCGGCTCCCTTCGCGCACACTGGCTCACCTGCAAGTCCGTGCAATCGCGCTGACTGAAGCAGGCGAGCCTCAACGTTAGCGCGCCTGCGCTCTCCCCACACCTCTATGGCCCGGGCCTAAAGCAGGAGGTCACAAGCTTCTGGTGCTGCGCCTCCATGCCTGCTCTCCCACAGTGCTCACGCCCCCCCTTACCTTAGTGCAGACGTCATGTCACGTGACTCCAAGGCGTCATTTGATGCCATGGTGATGGGCGTCAAATGACGCCGCGGTGTCATTTGACGCTGCATTGCCTGAAGCCGGCTGAATCACGGTAAGCGAATTACAGAGGCCCCGTGCTGTCCCCCAGCATTTA
This sequence comes from Ascaphus truei, assembly GCF_040206685.1. Classification (NCBI taxonomy): domain Eukaryota; kingdom Metazoa; phylum Chordata; class Amphibia; order Anura; family Ascaphidae; genus Ascaphus; species Ascaphus truei. The sequence goes on along the minus strand of NC_134490.1, from coordinate 15,471,229 downwards.
ATTTAAATGCCTTGGGGTAGAGCGCGGGGCCTCTGTAACAAGCGCGCGCCCCCTCCCCCTCCAAAAAAAAATAAGCTCACGCCCCCAGTTTGCGCGTCCCTGATCTAAAGTATCGGGGGAGTTTACTGCCCCTTTAAGTAGGAGCGGGTGTACTTAAACTTAATGACATTAATACTGGCATGAAGCAAACACAATGAATAAGTAATCTCCACTCCCTACCCCACTCAGCGAGATTGCAGTAAATGAAAACAAAGGACTTTCAAAAATTACTTAAAAGTACTTATGCTTGTCAGAATTTTGTAAGCATAAATCACCAACATTTTAACTGAATGTTACTTTGGCCTCAAAATATGACTGTTCCTTTCACATCTTTAACGTGAGCTCTAACATCATGCCTCTAAACCAGGGGTGGACACATCGGTCGCAGTGCTGCCTAACCTGTCAGTCACTGCTGCAACCGGCAACAGCGCAACCTACGCTGCTTTATGCAGGGTCAGCACTGCATTAGTCTGGCAGTGAGTGGAGTGAGGCACGGGGAGGAGGGGGGACTTCCCAACCCACTCTCATTTCTCCCAGGGCAGTTGGGTAGGGAAGGTATGAGTGCTAGTGTGTGCCAGTGTGTGTGAGTGTCAGTGTGTGTGTGTGTGTGTGTCTGTGTGCGCCAGTGTGTGTGAGTGCCAGCGTGTGTGTGTCAGTGTGTTCCAGTGTGTGTGAGTGCCAGTGTGTGTGTGTGTGTCTGTGTGCGCCAGTGTGTGTGAGTGCCAGTGTGTGTGTGTGTGTGTGTGTGTGTGCTAGTGTGTGAGTGCCAGTGTGTGTGTGTGTGTGTGTGTCAGTGTGTTCCAGTGTGTGTGTGTGTGTGTGTGTGTGAGTGCCAGTGTGTGCCAGTGTGTGAGTGCCAGTGTGTGTCAGTATGTGTGTGTGTGTGTGAGTGCCAGTGTGTGTGTGTGTGTGTGTGTGTGTGTGTGTGTGTGTGTGTGTGCCAGTGTGTATGTGTGTCTGCCTTAAAGGGAGACTAAGAGAAGATACATCAGAAATTAAATATTTGTTTTACAGTTGCAAAATGAATAAGGTATGTTTTGCATAAGCCATTTTAACTAGAAGCCTTCTTACTGAAATAACACAACAGTTTATTTTTCTTACCGTCTTCACAGTTTGAAGGAGGCCTTGTAATCCTGCAGTTACAGAGATCAAACACTCTGCCACAGTTGCCATAAACAAATCGTATTTACTGTGTCGAAGTTTCCTTTTAAAACCTCATTACACCATCTCAACGGTTGAAAATACTCATCTTCCACTGTGCAATGATGAGCATGCCCATAAACGTCCACGCCTATTTCAGAATGCTGGTGATTTTTTTTGTTGTTGTTTCATTATCTGATTTGGAATTTTCATTATTTCCACAGACAACAAGAGAACAAAAAGTAGAAAGAGGACGGGGGAAGACAACATCAAGTTATTCCAGGTCCGAGACCATAAAGCAAAAGCCATGGAAAGGAAACAGGTTATACATGGAATTATATGAGAGAGAACACATGCACAATGTTTCATGTGCATGAAAAAACAATTATGTGATAATAATATGAAGTGCCTGGACAACATAGATCTTGTTGGTTGTTTCTGTTCTGTTGATTTAATTTAGAGTGGGATCTGAGGAAGGACTCTACCAATTTGTTAAACTGTTAGCACTTATGCCTGTATTACTCTCACTTCTGATCCAAGGGTCCTAGACCCTGATTAATTTTGCCACAGAACTGTTAAGAAAGCTGGTGATTTTTGCGAAACCAAAAACTTGCCAAATCTGGTGTTTGATCATTTGTAAATTGGGGGTTTTCTGTTCCCACATAGCTACTATACACCCCTTCATAGCCGAGAATATGTGAGCAATCAGCTTATATTCGTGCTCAGTTACATTCTCTATAGGTCTGTTAAGTAAGAAGCACGGGGATCAGGTGCCAGAGAAATATTAAGAATATTGTTAATATAAAGGTAGACTTGCCTCCAAAGGAGAGCAACCTCTGGGCCATGGGCGGCCAATGCCTGTCCCCAAGGGCCACCAACAGGTCAGATTTTTAAGAATATGACTGCTTCAGCACAGGTAGCTTTATCAGTGGCTCAGTGCTTGAGGACCGAGTTGGCCACTCCTGCTCTGGGCCCTCCCACCAAATATGGATGAAGGAACCAACCTGGCCACAATTACGAAAGCAAAGCGGAGAACATTGACGATGAAAACGCTGCATTTTTTGTGGCATAAGATACCATCGGTATAGAACTGTGTAACTATTTTCTTTCATCAATGTGTTTATGGAAATCTTTGATGTGTTTTCCCAGATGTCTTGCCAAATTGTTGTCTTGTTCCCATTGCTTCATGTATTTTACATTTACCCTCTGGGGTAGATCCCACAACATGCTGATACAAAAGTGATATCAGACTTTTGCCTAAAGGCGTGGTTCCGCCCCAAAAAAATCAAAGTATGTTTCAAGATTTACTATGCTATTTGAGTAATATGAGTAAATAAAGTGTCTAAATTGAACACAGCGAAGGGGATCGGAGTTAAGTAAAGAACATTTTTTCGTAAATCTTCAAAGGATTTGACACAGTTTCCTCATAATAAATCTCTGATCCAGATTATAATATGTTTTCTCCAACACTGAAAATCAGAATCCCCCTCCCGTGGGAACATATTGTTACCAAACAATGGGACAATGTTCATTAGCTTATGTTTACATTCGCTAGCATCCCATATAGATGTATAAAATGATACGGTTGCATTTAATTTTGGATAGGCGAGAATTCTTGGGAGCCCACAATAAGGTTCCGCGGTCCTATAGATTCTCCCTCAAGATCAGTCCATCTAAGGCATGCCGGCTGTTCCCCTCTCTCCGCGGCCCTCCACCCCCGCTTACCTCGGCTCAGGCGTCGGCTCCGGCATGACATCACGCTGCCATAGCAACGTGACGTCACATGACCTTGCGGTGTCGTTTGTCATGGCGACGCGTCTAATAAGTCACCGGAGCCAAGGTAAGTAAGGTTTACAGATGCCCTGCAGCTCTCCCGGCAATTAATTTAAGTGCCTTTGGGAAGCGCACGGGGCCTCTGTAAACCCGCGCCCCCCCCTGCTGTCAGTCTCGCGCCCCCCTGGGGGTCACACCCCCCACCTTGCGCACCGCTGATCTAAGGGATAGTGCAAAACTGCTGCGGGGTCTGCAAAGTATTAGGTTACAGATAGAGATGGGCGAAACTGTCAATCTGTTCCCCGAAATTACCAAGGCTTTCCTTCAAAATCTGTTCTGCGGGGTAAAATCGGTCTTTGGATTGGGTATTAAACAATCCGAGTGGATTAATCCGAATCTGCCATTGGATACAATCCGGGTGGATTTTTAAGAATCCGCACTCAAGATTCCATATTGAGTCTGAAATCCACACCACGGATTGCTAAAAATCTGCTCTCTATCTCCCCCCTCGAATTTAATCTGAGTGCGTATCAATAACAAATCCGACCACGGATTATTAATACACCATGTGGATTGTCAGTGATAGAAAAAAAAATCCGGAAAAGGCGAATCGGATGTTTTGAGACTGATTCGCAGACTGAAAGAACTGGCCGATCCGAGGTGGATCCAATTCCACGCCCACTCACGCCCAAATTAAGCCCATCTCTAGTTACAGATGTTTTCTACAGCAAAGAGTAAACTACCACCAATACTTTGACAGTACCCCTAAGCAGACAACTGGTTAACACTGTTTGTTGTGCGGGGGGGGGGGGGAGGGGAGGAAAGGGGGGGGGGGGGAGATGGGTTTTCTCCAGTCGTGAATTTTGTGGAGCATTAAAGATAGATTTAAGAGGGATTGTGCAATTCACTTTATCAAATCCAGAGTGCTTTAGTAAAAGTCTGTAACAGATATACAGTAGCTATTTTCAGCAGACTAGCTGAAGCTCAAGAGTCAAATTCACTTATTGTGTGCCAACAATATGCTGCAGCTAGACACCAAAGGTATAGAGAACAGGTTGTCCAGAGCACAAAGCCAGGCAATCATCCTAAAACCATCTGAAAAACAAGATCACCATTATAACCACTGCAGCTGTACACATATTGATAGAAAACAAGAGCACCAAGAACCCATACCTGTGACGATAACAGTATTACTTGGACTATATGACTATTCTTTATGATATATATACATATACCTGTGCCGCCCTGCATGCTTCTGTGTACTCGTTATTTGCTGTATTGGAGAAATGATTATGACAAATGATATAGGTGCAAGACTTTGTTCCTCAACCAATTGGGGGAGCATGTGTTTAAACAGATATTGAGGCACACCGAGTGTAGCAGCATGGGTGGCAAAGCTGTCAAACACAGTGGAGTGTTCCAAAGTCGCACCCCACAATACCTTTCCTATGTAAGGCATTGTGGGGTATGACTTCGGAAGGCACCGCAATGATTGACAGCTTATTAGGAGGGGGGGGTTATGATTATTGGGAGGGGAAGTGTCTGTATGATTTTTGTGGCTGGGTATGTATAATTATTAGGGGGGAGTGTGTGTATATTTAATGTGGTGGGGTTATATTATTATTGGGGAGGGAGTTGACTATGAGTATGATATTGAGGTGGAGGAGGTCTGTATGATAATGGGGCTGGTCCTGTGTGATTATTAGGGGGAGGGTATGATTATATGTGTAGGCCATTAAGTTATACTGTATTTTATGTAGAACAAGTTACTTTTTTTTCTTGACTAGTGAATGTCACTGGTCATTCTCGAGCCATGGCCATTATATCCGCCAAGTCTGCCCAATTCCCTTTCTACAAGATTATAGGCCCCTTCCTATGTAATATGCTATGAAGGTACTTCCCTGTGCTGCAGATTTTAGTCCCTTACATTTAAATGGAGATACATTTCTCTCCAGCCCTGGGAAGCGCCTTCACTGTATATTGAGCAGTGGTTATAGGATGTACCAAACCCCATGCACTCTCTCCTGGGCTCCCTATATCCCAGAATTTCCTTGTGTCTGTTCCAAGCACTTTTGAATGTATTGATTGTATTTGCTCCTACTTCTGCTGGGAGATCATTCCATGCATGTACTACCACTGGTTCAGTGAGAACTTACTCACATTACCTCTGAGTGTACCCACTGTCAAAGTATGACATTTTAGGCCGAGTCCATAGAGACTTCAGCCGTGCAGAGGCGCGCGGAGGCTGAGGGAAAGCGGGTGCTTTCCCTGGCCCTTAGTTCGCGCGCCGTCCGGGGGCGTGTCGGGGGGCGGGCCAGTGACGTCACGGAGCTGGTTCGCCCTCATTAGGCGAACTGCTCACGTGACCGGCCCTGCGCTCCCGTGAGCGCTTAAACGAAAAAACAAAATTGATGGCTACGCTTCCGCACGCCTGTGGAAGCGTGAGCGAGTCCCTGCTAAAGCCGCTCTCATTGGTGATTTGTGAAAATTACTTTGGAATTTCCAAAGAACTGCTTATAAACTCAACTTCTGAATTGCTGAGTTTCTTGTAGATCAATATGAACAATACACAGTACCCCTAAATAGTCTCATATATTGGTGCACACACACTACACTGTCCCCTCTTTTTAACCCTTTACTGCCCATAGATTTGCACATGGATTTTTGTTGTCGCTGCAATATGTGATATGCTATTTTTCAAAACACATTTCTTGTTGATGGTCCTTTTTTTAAACAAGCGTCAGAATACTTCCCATTGAGACTTCATTTTTAATGAATTAGCACTTAGGTTTTTTCACAAAACACGGTGGTCTATTGTTCTCTCCTCATATGTAATGTTCTGAAATGTATCGACCAACTGCATACTCATTCTAAGGTGAGTAAAAACAATACACTGCATTATACTGCTACCAGTGCACAAACTCAGGTTCTTGGAAGGGGGAGGGGGCTCTTTTGAAGTCTCCCCACAGAGCTTTTGTACTTCCTTCTTTTGACCCATGAGATGCTTAAAAAAAATAATTACAAGGGGAGTCTGAGCAGGGTCAATGAATCATTTGCTCTTTTCTCACTGGTGCCAGGGTCAGACAGTGGAGGGCAGGAGGTCTTGGGTTAGAGAAGCCATCTGGGTAACAAGAGTTTTTGCTTTGAATTAACACTTCAGGGTGCATTTTACAAGAGCTCACTCAATGTGTTACGCCTTCAACATGTCTGCTAGTGCCTTTTGCAACCAGTTTAAAAGCTTGCGTGAGACCCGAAGGACAATACGAAAGTTAACCGGCCAGTTCTAAAGGTGCAGTACCACTTAGCAGTATACGTCAGGGCTGATTTATCCGCTTTGCAGTCAGAGGGGCGAGCAACACAAAGGGACGTTCCATACTCTAAAGCGGCAAAACATGGGAGATCTTATGTTTTAAAAAATATATATTTTCTGTTGTATTAGAGAATAGTGATTGTTTTTTTTTTTGGCTTTTTTATTCAACTCTTAATGCCATTTTTACTGAGTTTTCATCCTTTGGATTCTATAGCAGGTTTTAACCACATCCCCAGCAGTGCAAGATCTTTGTAACAATTTCCTATTTGGGATCATTTGTTGCCAATGCTCCCAGCAGTTTAAGCTGTAAACTGTAACAATAAATAATGTTACCTTGGTAATATCAGGATACATTGTAGCTGCTGGGTTACACTGACTGAAGGATTGATTGAAACCGAAAGGCAGCCATTATGTTAGGCACACAATCGGGATTTTTCCAGATTTATAACAACAGCACCAAAAAATTGCCAGCCTAGGTAAGAATGTAGAATTGTACATTGTCACATGCTTTACATTAAAAAAAAAAAAGGGGAATATAGTATTGCTGCTTTAAGATATGTGTGAATATAAAGAATTGTGAGAACGCTCATGCTCCCACACCCTACAATAAATTGTACAATTGTGGGGACATGGTGAGTAATACTTCACTAAGTAACACATTTTGCAACAAATTCAAAGCCGCAGTGATAAACTGTGTTATTAGGAAACTAAAGGAATTAAAACGTTAACAGCTTCCAGGCAAACAATATTCAAGCCCGTGTATGCCCCCACTTAGGCCAATCATCAGAATGAAGACGAATGAACTGGTGACCCCTTTTAGTACTGAGGACATTAATGTTGCCAATGTACAGCTTGGAATGCTGAAGCACAGGGACCTACTGTCCAAGATGTCACAGCATGGCAGGAACCTACGTACAACAACTCATTCATCTGGTATATGGAATATACAAGGTGACACATAGGACTTCTTGATGGTACGTTAATGTAACCAGTTACATAATCATTCTGTCACAGAAAATAATACTAGTGTCTCTGTTTTATAAAGAAAACTGTAATGGTCTGGATTGGTCTGGGTGAAATAATCTGGGTGGTCAGCTCCAGTCCTCAAGGGCCAGCAACAGGTCAGGTTTTAAGGATATCCCTGTTTCAGCACAGGCAGTGCAATTAGTGTCTCAGACTGCGCCACTGATTGAGCCACCGGTGCTGAAGCATGGATATCCTGAAAACCTGACCTGTTGGTGACCCTTGAGGACTGGAGTTGGCCGCCCCTGGTCTGGACTATGTCAGACTCGGGTTTCATTGTGTCATTCAGTGATACTGGAGAAGTTGCAGGTTAATTGGCAGAGGCGATTTCTAGTGGTGAGAAAGATTACCAGTGACTGCATCACTATCAACATCCTGATTGCATCATGTCTTTAGGACTGAAATTATGAGAGACAGAGAAAAGGAGGGAGAGTGAGTGAGTGAGAGAGGGGGGAGAAGAGCAACAGTGAACAGTTAGAGAGAGCAAAATACAAAGAATAGGAATAAAGAGGGTGGGATAATGAAAAATAAAGTGACAGATAAAAGAAAGAGGAGCCATGCTGTGCCAGGGAGAGGGGGGAAGAAAAAGAACAACTTCTATTTGAATAACAGAAGTGTATTAAATCCACAGTGCTAAAAAGATGCTAATACACTCCTTTTGTTAGGGGCACAAAGTGTGAGCTTCTACAGGCTTCTTGGCTGTTAATATAAAGTGTTGGGAGAGGGAGACAAAGGGACAAAGAGGAAGAGGAGGGACGGGGGAAGGGAAGGAGATGACAGAAGATAGGTGGAGGAGGGTGGAGAGAAAACCACATGATTTATGCCACCACTTCAGCAAATGTTTTGCTCAAATTACCACTGCTGTAGCCCAAAGGATGTGGGGGAATGAGAAACAGCAAGGACCTTTGCCTTAATGGTTATAACATCTGCAGTAATGAACTCATCACAGGCTTACTCTGCATTCTAACAGGGCCTGATGGGTTCTCTGCTTCCTGCATGTTCTGTGCTCCCCATAACCCAAACCTTCTGCCACACAGTGACCTAAGCATGACTCTTGTCCAAATCACCAATCAACAGATTTATCCCTCCCTTGTGATGGCTGTTCTGTGTTTTATGACTGGCACTTCATGTTGCAAGCTGTAGAAATATCCATATGTCTTTGAAGTGATTGTAACATACTCAAGGAGTTAAGACATGGTTAAACCTCTTCATACTGTAGCAGAATGGATTGTAATATACACTGCTATCTCCTTCAGTCTTTACTGGGTTAAACGCTTCTCTGCCAGAGGAGGCCTACAATGCATGTGGAATGTGCTGAGAAGTTAAACCAAGATGTCGCTAAATATTTCTGCAGAAAATATTCAGCATGGCTGAGTGTGATGTTCCTTTATGACCATATGCCAGTGTTTTTCATCAGGGGTTTCTATGAAGCCTTGGGTTCCTCTGGCATTCTTAAATCTAATCTCAGACATGCTATTAGAGAGGGTCGGGGTTCCTTACAATGAATCTAATCTCAGACGCACTATTAGAGATCGTTGGGGTTGCTTACAGTGCATTTGATCTCAGACGCGCTATTAGAGAGGGTTGGGATTCCTTACAATGCATCTGATCCCAGACGCGCTATTAGAGAGGGTTGGGGTTCCTTACAATGCATCTGATCCCAGACGCGCTATTAGAGAGGGTTGGGGTTCCATAGAATTTCACAATTCCTTAACATAAAATTTTTGAAAACCACCGTCCTCTGCCATAGTTAGTTTGATCCAATGTTTCAGATTGGATTTCAGCAGTACTTCCTTCATCATACAAACGGAACAAGAGTTAGGAATACAAGAAAGTTATATTGTAGATACAAATAGGTACAATATGTGAAAGGTTGAGTCCCAGCCTTTATTTAAAGAAGCAGCAGCATCAGACCCTGAGAAGAATGAAAGAGGCTTTTGCTGTTCTCTGAACCTTCTTTTTATTAGGGATTCCACATTCAGGTGTACAACAACCAGTTCTCCCAGCGTGATGTCTCCAGCCACAGAATAGCCAGCAATACCTGCATTAGAAAGTTTGCATCCTTTCACTGAAGTTCCACAGACATCCTCATATCACATAACAGCAATAAGGAGTGCAGAAAGAGACAACCTCATATCACATAGCAGCAACAAGGAGTGCAGCAGGCCCAGGGAAAGAAACCCCCTCCCTTTTATTACTGGTTAATTTGGACCAAACCAAATTAAGTATACCACACAGGGGAGTTGTCTCCCACAACGTACACAATTAGCAAACATAATACACTTCACACAACATACAATTTTCTATAGCAAGCCCCCCAAAAAAACAGTACCTTTTACAAACATCGCATGCATGTCTTTACTCTGTAAAATAAATGACATTCAGTATCACTTACTTTAATTCCCCCTCTCCATACCATGGTATAATCCACCCTGAATGATATGCAGGAAGGAAACGCCCTTTTCATTTTTAACAGAGACTGCCCATGGCTGTGTAACATCAAACTGTGTTTATCTCCAACCAGACCTGTATTGTACTGACTGACCTCAGGACACCACATTAAAGGTTAGTAAAGTTTCAGAGAAAGGAAACAAAAAAAAAGATCGCTGGGCCCAGCAAAAAAAGACAGAAACAGAATGAAAGAAAGTTAAAGTGGTGCACTTGATGCCAGAAAGCAAACATGCATTTAACTTCTACAAAAGTACAAGCAGCCCTGTCACACAATATACTCGCAAAAAAAAAAAAACGACTCTTCATTTCATCCTAACCATTTCACCCCAAAACACACTAGCAACAACTCCTGTTTCAATGCTCTAGGTATCTCTAAAGATGCTGCAGCACTGCACATTGCCTATATTACTGCCCCTAACCCATGCTACTTTTAACACAATATACAGAAATATGTGAGAGAATCTCAGAAGATTTTCATTGAATGGCAATCCTTGTGTAATATATGCCATAGCAGCATTGCTGTACACATCTCTTTATTTCTAGTGCCCCTGCTTCTCTACACCGTGACTCCCTTCTCTCACTGCCTCTGTCCCTTTCCTGCTAAAGGAAGGGAAAAAAACAGAAGAGGAGAGAAAGTCTGAATAATGGCAGAATTTTTCAGGATACACCCTAGAGATTGTAAGCTCTTTGGGTCAGTGATCCCATACCATCCGTATGTATAAACTTGGTAATATTTTGTGTTAAGTTACTGTCTCTGCATGGTGCTTCTTAATATGTTGCAGTATTAAAAATTCATGATGATAATAATATCCATAGTTGCAAGGTGACAAAGCAACCATAAATCTTTGTGTCATCTCTGTGCCATGGCTGTATTTTCCTACCCATTATAAAATAAAATATTTTGCAATCTTGTCTTGGTTCAACATCCATTTTCATTTAATATTAATAGTTTGTGGAGCTATACACACCCCTGCTTAATATCAAATCAATTACCTTTACATAAAAAAGTTAACTATGCTTCGGTATTCTTATTATTGCAATGTATAGCTCTAAAGATTTATCTTAAATAAGGGACTTAAAACACGATGACATCAACTTAGGTCATTGGATCTAACCATGATTCTGGTCAGAGTACCATTTTTTTACCACCTCATAAAACACATCCTCACTGGTTCACGTCACTTTTCAATGCCTCTGCCAGTTGTAGGAAGGTTTCCATTTCGCCTGCAGTCATGGTTGACAATATTCCCAAACTTCATCCAGGGAGACTGTCCCCTTCCATCAAATATCAAAACAAAGGTCTATTGCAGGGGTAGCCAACTCCAGTCTTCAAGGGCCCCCAACTGGTCAAGTTTTCAAGATATCCCTGCTTCAGCACAGGCTTTGACTGAGCCACTGATTGAGCCGCCTGTGCCGAAGCAGGGATATCCTGAAAACCTGACCTGTTGGTGGCTCTTGAGGACTGGAGTTGGCCACCCCATGTTTATTGGGAGTGCAGGAAAAGGGATTTGCAGAGAGTGGGTACAGAAAGTTGCCGTAGACTGGCAATCCTAAAATACTAGCTATGCACAGGGCCAGTTTTAGAATTTTCCCTCCCATAGGCATGTACCTTTTTTCCTCCTCCTCTTGTATCGTCCCGACGTCATGTGGCGATGCGTTCCCATTACAACGGGATGCCATGTGATGTCACGTTGTCATAGCAATGTGCTGCCATGGGATGTCATGGCGTCATTTGACGCCGCAATGCTCCTGCAGGAGGTAAGAGACCTTTACTTTTACAGAGGCCCCCCACACTCTCCACCAGCAATCAGTTTAATTGTAGTGGGGAAGAGAGCGGGGCCTCTATAACCGCACCGGCCGCCCCCCCTGAAATTTGCCGCCCCCCTGAAATTTGCCGCCCCAAGCCCGAGCCTAGTAGGCCTGTGCCTAAATACGGGCCTGGCTATGCATAACAGCAAACACATTTCATCATGAAATATGTAGCCTATTCTATGCCACAGTGGCCAACATTGCCTGAAAACAAATAATCCTGTAACAACACACTGTAAACCTGAAATCCTCATATTACAGCATGTAAATGGTTAAATCCCTTCTGCCTCTCTACTACTTCCATCTCGGCTTTCTCTTCTTCCCCAGTGTCGCTGCGAATCTATACTGTCCGTACCCTTATTATAAAGGGGAAAAAAGGAGAGTAATTACTGCAGCGCCCAGGAAACAACCTAGAAACGGTTATCCAGAAGGCTAATGCTTGGTGAAGACGCCTAATAAGTAAGCAGGGAGCTAAAAGTGACAAGGATGAACTCATTTGTGAATCTTTCTATCTGGAATGGGTTTAGAGGTGCTGGCAAAGGCCAGGGGCACTGGGATTTGTTTTGGGGTCTTTAGAAGAGAATCCCTTAAATTCGGAAAGAGTTGACAACTACAGTGCTTTCTGTGCAAAATGTATCCAGCATTAAAATAGGTCCAATCTCCCTCACATTGCTGGCACAACCCTGCAACTACAGCCAACAACATTCTCATAATCACTGCATTAACATATCATTACATGTTGTATAAAGCTGCAGACAAACATGGGCTCTCCAAGGACCCTATTTAAATGACTTACTGGATTTAGTTTCTGGATACGTCCCAATTACAATGTTATATAGTGTTAGTTATGTGTCGGAATGAAGATGACATACACTGCTCTGAAAAGCTGCACATTGCTAGGTATGGGGGAGAGGGCAGCTAATATGGGAAAATAATAAAACAAACATATTATTCAGATATACTTGATGTAGTGGTATGTCATCTGAAAATACCCCTAATTGATGATGGTGGAAATAAGAGTCATTTATTTAAAGCACCAATCTGTGCTAATCCCAATTTCTGTGCGCTTTATTTTGCCACACTGTTTTTATTTTTTACATCTGACGCTTCATTCGGAAGATATAAACATTTGAAATATTTAATGTCTGGGATGTCGAAATGGAGCTCTCCCCAGACCCATTGCAGTCTAAAGGTTATTATGGGTAACTTCTAAAGCAACAGATTAAGAAAATCATGAAGTTGCAATGCTCAGGGAGCCAGATAATAACATTATAGAAGTTAAACTCACATAGGTTTTCTGGGGGGGGGGGGGAATTGCTGCTTTGAACACAAGGTGGATTGGAAAATATTCAATAACGTATTGGTGGTCAGCTGTCCCGACCTCAGAAATACTCTCCACTCTTTTTCCTGCGAATCAGAGGAACCTAACTCAGTGGAAAACAGAAACCGTGCCAGGAACAAAGTATGAATACTGAAGTGATCTCTGTTGTGCTGGGCAGGGCAATGCCTGGCAAAAGATGCACATGTTATAGTTACTAGATGCTTGGCCTCACTCTCCCCCGTCGACCGCAGCTCACCTTCCCCCCCCCTTTCCCCTCTCCCAGTGCCCCTCACTCTCTCCCCCACCTCCCCCAAACCCGCACGCTCCGCAACATCCCCAGCCGCACTATCACATGCGCTCCCGGACGAGGGGAAGCGCGGGCCGGGCCTCCTGCACTCCCCCGGCCTCCTGCACTCCCCTGGCCTCCTGCACTCCCCCGGCCTCCTGCACGCACTATCACGTGCGCTCCCGGACGGAGGGGAAGCGCGGCCCGGCCCTCCTGCACTCCCCCGGCCTCCTGCACTCCCCCGGCCTCCTGCACTCCTCCGGCCTCCTGCACTCCCCCGGCTTCCTGCACTCCCCCGGCCTCCTGCACGCACTATCACGTGCGCTCCCGGACGGAGGGGAAGCGCGGGCCGGGCCTCCTGCACTCACCCTCACATGGCGCGGGTCTCCTGCCCCAGCCTGCCACTCTTGCCCCCCTGCCAGCTTCCGAACCCACCTCCTGCCCCAGCCTGATGCCACGGGGATATCCGTGCCAGGAGGGGAACCGTCTGCCGCCAGGAAACACCACCCGGTCAAGGTAAGTCACCCACCGTCTCCCACCCACGCACTGTCACCCAGTTACCCACCGTCTCCCACCCACCCACTGTCACCCAGTCAAAGTCACCCACCCAGTCAAAGTCACCCACACACCCACACATCCACCCACACACCCACCCAGTCACTCACTCACACACTTTCACTCACTCACCCACTTTCCCCCAGTCACCCACTTTCCCCCAGTCACCCACTTTCCCCCAGTCACCCAGTTTCCCCCAGTCACCCACTTTCACCCAGTCACCCACTTTCACCCAGTCACCCACTCACCCACCCACTCACCCACCCACTCACTCACCCACCCACCCACTCACTCACCCACCCACTCACCCACCCACTCAGTCACCCACCCACCGACCCAAAGTCACCCACCCACCCACCGACCCAAAGTCACCCACCCACCCACCGACCCAAAGTCACCCACCCACCCAGCGACCCAAAGTCACCCACCCACCCAGCGACCCAGTCACCTACCCACCCAGCGACCCAAAGTCACCCACCCACCCAGCGACCCAAAGTCAAACCGACCCAAAGTCACCCACCCACTCAGTCACCGACCCACCCACCCACTCAGTCACCAACCCACCCACTCAGTCACCGACCCACCCACCCACTCAGTCACCCACCCACCCACACACTCAGTCAACTGAGTTACCCACCTAGCTGTCAACGGGGGGGGAAGCCCAACCCTGTCGCCCGCCCCCCCAAAATTACATCCCGGGCAACGCCGGCTATATCAACTAGTATATTATATACATACACCGTAAATGCAGTTGGTATAATCAAGGCAAACCAGGCACTGTACCAAAAAGAGACTGTTAGTATAGGATCAACAATGGTTAACAGTTCACATCAGTTACCATAGTCCATGAGACCATCCATGCCACACTGTGATAGTAAAATGTCCAAAGGGTAAAGATCTTCCAATTGAGGGGTCCATCCGCAGGGGAATCAGGGAAAAACAAACGCCCCTTTGTCGATCTGCTCTCCGACTGCACATGCGTGATCGGCACGTGCCCAACTGCCAATTCCACAAGAGCAGCCGGCACGTGCTGATTGTGCATGCGCAGTCAGTGAGCGGATCGGCTGATTTGCGCATGCGGCAGTCGGCGACAAATATGGTGACCCAGGAGAGTGTGCTGCCTGGGGTATAGCTACGCCACTGCTTAAAGGTAATCTTATAGCAGCACCGTTCCAGAGTGTGCCCCAATCCCTTCACACACACACTATATATAAATAATGTACATGTATCATTGTAATATTTTCGGGTTAATATCACGCTATTCAAAAATGACTTGTCAAAGCACAGAGCTGACCGTAGTCCGTCGATATGGTGTTCTTTCAAAATATTAAGTCCATTCTTTTTTTATACAAGTTAACAGGCAGAGAAAACAATGGGGGAAAAACAACAAATTAGAATCTGTTTCATATCAACTCTTGGGAACAGATACAAAATGTTCCTGAACACAAAATGTTAGTGCATTAAAAATTATATTCCTGAAATTAAATACACAGCAAAAGTGAGATCTTTTGATATACTGGATTTTCTCAGGACAATTGGTCCTATATTTGGAACCAATGTAATTATATTTCCCATACTTAAGGAAATGGAGTGCTGAGATATCTGAATTATGTCTGAGTGGAACTTCCTGCGCTATTCTGCTCAGGCTGTTTCCCAGGTTATCGGCTTGTGCCATGGTTATTCAATACCTTTTGCTTGCAGCTAAGAATGAGTCGTTCTGCTAATGGACAGAACTTGCCTAATTTGAGATGAGACAGCAGGACTATTCATCAATTTCCAGGAGCTGGTACACTGCCTTAAAACTAGTGTGAAATGCATTGTGCAGAATGTGTCAATGTATCCAGTGGTTTTGCTTCTATAATGGCTACAATTATATAAAGGTAGCAGTGGGTGGGGTGTTAGGCCAGGTGCTCAGTGGCTGCTGGGGCGCGTGCGTCACACACTACAGCACAGCCCTCTATGGGGCAGGCCACAGTGGCCCTGTGTGTGTGGGCGCGCAAAGCGCTGTGACGTGTACGCTGGCAGGGAAGACAAGAATTTTGTCTTCCTGTACCGCGGTCGTGCTCTGCGGGCAGCCAATGGAAGGGCAGATATGCCCCGCCATGCCCCCCTCGTGCATCCCATTGCTCCCCTACAGACCACAGATCGCGGCTGTAATCTGCGCACGCAGGGAGCACTGGGACCGTAGCCTTAAATGGAACAGAACACGTCACAAGGCACATGTATGATAATAATAATACTAGTAATAATTTTACATCACATTGCGCTTTTCTCCCAATGGGACTCAAAACGCTTCACAATGACTATATATATTTATATATATATAGAGGTATCAGTACCGTGTTAGCCGAGCTTCAATAATCAAAAAAATAAATAGATGATACCGTTCTGTGTCTAACGAAATGCTTTTATTTGTGCGAGCTTTCGAGATACACTGATCTCTTCTTCCGGCGATGTTACAATGAATGAAGCAAAAGGTAAACTTAAAAACAGTGTCTCTTGGAATGTTATCTGTGCTGGTCCTTCCCCCGGTGTGGATGTGTTTTATGGCTAGAGGTGTCAAAGGGTAACTGAAAGCAAGTGAAGAAAGAGTGTGTATGTGTATCAGTGTGAATAAAAATGAATGGAGAGCCCACAGTATATACAGTGCTTTACACAAGGTGTGTGTGGAGTGGGACTAGATATAAATGGTGTGGGTAGGTGTGGAAATGTGAGAGTTAGTAGCACAACTAAAAGTGTGTGTGGATACTTAGTGGTCCCTATTGGTGTATAGGGATGGAAAAACAAGGAGTATTAGTATGTGTGAGAGACAGCTGTGTGTGCATACATATAGCACAGTATGTACAGACATGGCCTTTAGCGCTCATTCCAAGAGACACTGTTTTTAAGTTTACCTTTTGCTTCATTCTTTGTAACATCGCCGGAAGAGATCAGTGTATCTCGAAAGCTCGCACAAATAAAAGCATTTCGTTAGCCACAGAACGGTATCATCTATTTATTTTTTGATTTTTTTGATTATATATATATATATATATATATATATATTTTTTTTATTTTTATTTTTTTTACAGGCACAAATCCCTGCCCAGATGAGCTTACAATTGCTTTTTTTGGTGCCCGAGGCAGTGAGAGATAAAGTGAATTTCCCAAGATCACTAGGAGCTGACACCAGGAATTGAACTAGGTTCCAGATTCAAAGTCAGTGAGACACTCCTACTCCCTAATGGAACGTATCAGTTTCTTCCTTGACTTGCATCAATTTTCTCCTCCCCATAGTGTCACTAAGATCACAAATGTGTCAGCTTGCATTCTGTTGCCTAATCAAACATTATTGAAACATGTATTTATTTTGACAAAGACAATAGAAGGAGAATATTAAATGACTGTTATTCTTCCTGACATTGCTACACATACTGCAGCAATAAATATTGTATTTTGAATATTAATAGTTTCCTACGTTTTGAGGTTGTATATTCCAAAGAAGGTGTTTTTTTTATCAAACTCATTAGCTCGTGTCTGCCTCCCAGAAGTAGTAAAGGTTAATGCAATAAGGGAATAAATAAAATGCTTGGAATGGACATGGCTTTCCTAAATATGAAAGAAGACCAAGGATTAAATAGTCTCAGATTGTACAACAGATAGGAACATGGGCCAAGTGAATCTCATAGAAAGAATGGCTCAGTGAGTAACGACGCTGACTCAATAAACCAGGGGCGCGCAAAGTTTTTTGGCTGTGCCCCCGTGTCTCAGTCCCTGCTCTCGTGCCCCCCCCTTCACATGTGACCCGGCGTGAAATGGCGCCGAGGGTCACGTCACGTGATGTCACGCGACCCCGCACCGTCATTTGACATGTGTTGTCATGACAACACGGCACGTCACATGACCCCGCGGCGTAATTTGATGCCACATTGTCATGGCGACGTGAGCAGACGCTGGCTGAATCCCGGTATGTACAGGTTGCAGAGGCCTCGCGCGGTCCCTGGCATTTAATTTAAATGCCTCGGGAAGCGTGCCATGCCTCTGCAACCGCCCACGCCCCCCCAGAAAAATACCACGCCCCCCCCAGTTTGCGCACCGCTGCTATAAACAATGACATAGTTTAATCTAATTCATTTCCTATTGTCAGCACCTTGTGACCTTGAGGAAATCACTTTAACTCTCTGTGCCTCAGGCACCAAAAAAGTAGATTGTAAGCAGGGACAAGTCTGTAAAATGCCTATGTACTGTACCAGGTACTGTATGGTGATTGTGAAGAGGTTTAAGTTCCATTGGGAGAAAAGCGCTATATAAAATAAAGTTAGGAGTGGCTCAGTGAGTCAAGACACTGACTGGCATTGAGAGTTTGAAGCAGAGGAGCCTGGTTCAATTCCCTGTGACCTTGGGCAGTCACTTTATCTCCCTGTGCCACAGGCACCAAAACCATAGATTGTAAGCTCCACGGGGCAGGAAAATGTGCCTGCAAAATGTCTCAGTAAAGCGCTAAGTAAAACTAGCAGCGCTATACAAGAACATGCTATTATTATTATTATTATTATTATCTGATGCCAAATGTGCCCATGTTTTTTGCTTAGGCCAAGAAGTTTTCCACAGAGGATTTTTGATGTCAATTCACTTTTACAGGATCTCCTAAATTTGGCTGCCATTGGGGATTTTCTAAAATGACCAAATATCTTCTAAGGACCCAAATACCTACAGCCGTGGAATTGCTGAAACATTATCATAGCCCTTTTTACAAAAAGCATGTGATGTTAATTGTTGAGTTAATATTACGTTTTACGAGGAAACCAACACTAAAGCAGCAATCCCGCATATTTGAACCTTGGCTACCCTCTCAAACAAAAGAAAACAAGCGCAGACGCAAATGGTGAAGTAAGTTCAAATCAATTAATATATATTAAAAGGTATGATATCTGCGTACATCAGTGAAGACAAAAGTAGGCATATCGTGCACTTAGGTTAACATGTTACCCGGCACCACCAGACGCACAGGAACCGTAGAACTGCAGCAACCGCCGTGTCACCAAGATGGGTGAGGTAACGCTGATCGTCCGTCGTTTTTAGGCCGTCACTGGCTGGCTTAGTCTGGCTCTACGAAGTCTGCAAGAACGTCTTTGCACCGTGCCCGCTGGAGCCGCCGTCAGGCTTGTCTCTCCGGAAAGTCCACGTAGTTTTGCGGCCGATTCGCGACTTGCCGTAAGACAATCCTTGCCGCAAAGTGGATTGACATCACGAGAAAGTTCGGAGCAAGTCTCTCTACACCTCAGCAAGGGTACATGGCAGAGATATAACCGTAGGGGCTATATACTAAATACATCCAACGCACGTTTCATAGCATAAGCTACTTCATCATGATGAACTGTATTTAGTATTATTTATTTATAAAATATTTTACTAGGAAGTAATACATTGAGAGTTGCCTCTCGTTTTCAAGTATGTCCTGGGCACAGAGTTAAGACAAATAATACATGGTTACAAATACAGTTACATAATGAGCAGGGTATACATTATATACAAGACATTGCATGCACAGTTGAAGAAAATATATGTTATGGGCGTATGTAACAGTTACAGACCAGATTAAAATGTGAGACAGCCTTAGATTTGAAAGAACTTAAATTGGTGGATGTGAGAGTCGCTGGTAGGTTGTTCCAGTTTTGGGTGCACGGTAAGAGAAGGAGGAACGGACGGATACTTTGTTGAGCCTTGGGACCATGAACAGTCTTTTGGAGTCAGATCTCGGGTGATAGGTGCTGCATGTGGTAGTATATAGCCCCTACGGTTATATCTCTGCCATATACCATTGCTGAGGTGTAGAGAGACTTGCTCCGAACTTTCTTGTGACGTCAATCCACTTTGCGGCAAGGATTGCCTTACGGCAAGTCGCGAATCGGCCGCAAAACTACGTGGACTTTCCGGAGAGACG
The DNA here is from genome assembly GCF_040206685.1 of Ascaphus truei. NCBI lineage: Eukaryota > Metazoa > Chordata > Amphibia > Anura > Ascaphidae > Ascaphus > Ascaphus truei. The sequence continues at coordinate 15,451,599 of NC_134490.1, read as the reverse complement.
AGCCTGACGGCGGCTCCAGCGGGCACGGTGCAAAGACGTTCTTGCAGACTTCGTAGAGCCAGACTAAGCCAGCAAGTGACGGCCTAAAAACGACGGACGATCAGCGTTACCTCACCCATCTTGGTGACACGGCGGTTACGGCGGTTGCTGTGGTTCTACGGTTCCTGTGCGTCTGGTGGTGCCGGGTAACATGTTAACCTAAGTGCACGATGTGCCTACTTTTGCCTTCACTGATGTACGCAGATATCATACCTTTTAATATATATTAATTGATTTGAACTTACTTCACTATTTGCGTCTGCGCTTGTTTTCTTTTGTTTCAGTTCTAGGAGTGATTTCTCACCCCTATATCCACAGCTGCAGACCTTATACCTTCCAAGGCTGTGTTATATTTATATCACTTAGGTGTATATGGGTTATATTCCCTTATTGCAATAGCGGGTTTCTTTGCGCACTTAAAATCTGTTTTTTTGGCTACCCTTTCCCCTGATTTACTTGCCGATTTAGTTTCCCCGGTGTGTCCCTCCCATGTAGGAAAATTACAATGGCCACCAAACCACCGGGTCTTAATGGATGGCCGTTTAAATGTCCATGAGGGAACATTGCTAACAAGACTGGTTAGATATCTCAGGAAACAAGGGGCCCCCAAAGCTAAAAATAGGGTAGTTCATTTCCGGAGGACCCCCAACTACGAATTATGTAACAAATCAATAGCTAAATTAGGTGCTTTAACAAAGAGAGTGTGTTCACGATTTTCATAACATGTCACTAAATGGGGCAGGTGCTTTAAGCTTATTAACATTAATTTTATTTGATGCGCTGAGTGATCAATGTGATATATGGAATAATAGGCACAGTTAGGCAGGAGTTAATGAAGCACTTATGAAAAGATGTACTAATATCAATTAGTGTCTTTCTGTTGTTATCCTTCACTATTAAACAAACTGCAGCTCAATCTGCCTGAGAAATGTGCATTACATTGATACAGCAATTAAAAAAATCACTTGTAAGCACATTAACATGTCTTAGGCTAAGGCCCCGCTCCCTCAGTCAGCGTGCCCGCACTGCAGACAGGCGGGGCGCTGACAGAGACAGACCGCGATATGCGGTCTGTAGGGAGTGGAGCGGGAGGTGGGCGTGAAGGGGCGTGGCTTGAGCGGAGGGACCCGCTACTCCCCCCCTCCCTCCCTGGGCTCGGGCTGCAGGAGGGAGCTGCTGCGGGCTGCTGTAAGGTAAGCAGCTCCCTCCCCCTTCTGCCACAAAACACACACACACTACCTTGAGTAGGAAGCTGCCTGATGACAGCTCCCGCTCCCGCCCCCGCCGCTGATTGGCTCATCAGCGAGCCACGTGACGCGTCACAACTGGGGATCACAATTTTCTTGAATCCCCTGCCGGCTGACGCGTCACAGTGCGTAGTGAGCCGTCAGCGAGGGGGGACTGGGACCGGCTAGGGAGGATTCCCCTGCTGGTGGGGAACGCCGGGCGGCTGTCCGCGCCGCCGAGCGCAGCGGGTCCCAGCCCTTAGGCAGTTCTGCGACCCTGCTTTTCACCATTATCTCCCCACATACACTGCTTCCACTGCAGCAAGGGATTCTGGGAAATGACATGCAAATGAGCACACCGTGTCACCTTTGCCTTCAAATCCATTTTAACATGGGCCCCCTATAAGCTTATGCCTGCCGCATAACACAGCTTTTCAGCACATTAATGAAACTTGTAAAAATGAGACTAGAATATAATCAAAAGGACATGAAAACTGTGACTCCAAAACTGAATCAAATATATGAAAAGATGGTAAATGCAATAAGGGTCTAAACAGACCGTAAACTATAAATTAAGATGTCCGTTGCATTGCGTGAAAGGAGCAGAGATGTCTTGTGTATGTCTTAAATTCTCTAGGTGGTTGCCATGCACAAAAACTGTTTAGAACGACTGATAGAAAACATGCATTATAATGGGGAAGAGGCTTGTAGAAATAATGGTGTACAGCTTCCAAATTATAAAAGACTAGTAATTATAATAACAAATCAAACTCGCAGTGGACGACTGGCCTGCCCTAGACTCTCGTTCTCTATAGCAATTGCTATACATTTTTTTTTATTGGGTTCCAACCCTATTATTTTCCCATGAATACATCTTTGTTTATTGTATGAGTAATCTACAAAGCCAGCCCCTGCAGTCAAATTTATCCATTAAAACTGATTACATTCAGAGTGTATCCAAAGAATCTCAGAGGGCTTCAACCACATAAGAGAGTTTTGGGGGTAGACTGAAGTAGACTGAAGGGCAAGTCACTGGTGATATTGTCTCTTGGTAAAAGAACAATGAGGTTCATTTAAGATTGTTTTGAGGTCATATTATGAAGCTAACTTCTATACAAAGGGGAGTAAAACATGCTATTCTAGCTCATTCTTAGTTTGCAACCACTTTGGGAACAGGGATTCTCCTCCTTGTGTTTACTTTCAGATTAAGACCCAATTCCAGCTTTATGTTATCTTAAACAAGTTATTTATACCCATATACTTTAATATACAAAACCTATGCTATATAATCCTGGGGGTACTGATTAATTTAGCATGTACATTCTGCTATGAATCTGCATACATGGTTAGCTCCATGAGATGTGATATAATCTAATTGATAGTAGAGGAAACCTACAACAAACATTAAATGTGTCAAATAATATTTAGTAAAGCAACTTTATTTTGTTGCCCAAGGGGTTCCACTCGTAGCACCTCCCATAAGCCACAAGAATGCATCACAATCATACTGATCATGTTCAGAGCACTTTAAAATAGAAGAAGAGAACCAAACAGTTTGAGCTTAATTAATTAGCTCACATCACACACACACACGCATGCACGCAATGGGTGTGACAAGGATCTTTGCCTTAACAGATCGCCATCTAAAGTACACAGGCTGATGTGCTTTAGAGATCTGAAATAGAATGACATCCATTTGTTTAATACTTCAGTACTGTAAGGGCCAGCAGTGTATTTGTTTAATACTTCAGTACTGTAAGGGCCAGCAGTGTATTTGTTTAATACTTCAGTACTGTAAGGGCCAGCAGTGTAATGGCAAAGAGCATTACCAGAAACTCGCTGCCTTATTTTTATCTAAATCATTTGAGCTCCATCTGCAAGAACAGTAGCAAACTCAATTATTTCATCGCTACTGTGGCTATTCTAACAACAGGGCAATTAATAAATGTCCCAGATTTCAGCAGATGTGATCATTAGTGTCATTTTTGCTTCTGTTATTGATAGGTAATAAATGGATAATTAATAGATGCAAAGCAAAAAAAATACACAACCTTAGTTCCAGTGGAGGAACAGAAACAAATGGCCAGTGGTAGTGTGCTAAAGGAGTTACATGCCACATCCCTATCTTCCTCCCCTCATAGAAACAGTGTTACTAAATCTTGCAGTTTCCTCTTTTGCAATATTGCGAAGATACACCCGTCCTCTGTTCCTCATCTACTTTAACACAAATGCATGCCCCCTCGCTCTCTCCCGCATAGATTACTGCAACATTCTGACCACCCTGCCTCACACCGCTCTCACTTACAATTCATTCAAAGGCTCAAATCATCTCCTGCTCTTCTAGACGTGTTATCTGCTTCGGACTCCCTGAAATCTCTCTGCTGGCTTCCTATGCATCTCGGGATAACCTACAACATTCTCCTCCTTTCCTCATGCAGCTTGCCTGTGCGCGCAACTGAGCGCCATGACGTCACATTCGCATGTAGCTGCGGCAATTCTTGTCCTGTAGGCAGACGCGACAGGGAGGCATGTCGAGGGTGTTTCGAGGGGCTTGGCCGTGACATCACAGAGCTGGTTCACCCTCATTGGGTGAACCGCTCACGTGACCTGGCCATTGCGCGGCAAAGACAAAAAAGTTTGTCTCCGCAAGCAGCTTTCCGGCCAACGCTCACGTGCGCGTGCCCTATGTACGATCACATTACCCTAATGTGATTCATCGCGCAGCTCTCTATCTCACACATGCGCAAGCAGCATGGACTCGGCCTAAGGCAGGAGTGGCCACTCCAGTCCTCAAGGGTAGGCTCAGTCATTGACTGAGCCACTGATTGAGCCACCCCTTGCTGAAGCAGGGAAATCCGGAGTTGGCCACCCCTGCTCTATGGCTTTACACTCCTATGCATCTCCATCTATATATCTGAACTTTGATCTCTCATTACACACCTACTTACGCTTTACCCAAGGATGTCTCATGTTTGCACCTTTTACCTCTACAGCCCTCTCTCTCCTTAAACCCTTTTCACTAGCCTCTTCCTAACTGTGGCACTGTGGCATCCAGCACCTCCTCTTTACTGTACATTTTTAAATCCCAGCTGAAAACGCACCTCTTAAAAGAAGCCTCATTAAATTATTTACACCTACACTACTAACAGATACACTTGAGATCCCTGACTTGCACATTTAATAAATACACTTTTACGCCTAGTGTGTCTGTACGTCTCCCATTCTACCACTTAGGCCACGCTTATAGTGCCGGCGACGTCGCCCGAAAACAAATATATTGCCACCACCGCCGCATGCGCTTATAGTGAGCGCGATGGCGACAAAGCGACGGAGCGGAAACTGGAAGCCGTCAAAATTTGATTTTTCAAGGGCTGTCGCGTCACGTGACGGCCCTTGAACAATTCAAATTGCCGGAATCCCGCGACCCCGCTGCCAGGCGAAACATAACTTTCGCCGGTGGCGACGAGTGACGTCACCCGCTGTGTCGCCGTCACCATCGACGGCACTATAGGCACGGTCTTAGATTGCAAGCTCTTCGGGACAGGGACTCTTTGACTTGCTACTCTTGGTATCTCGATTCTTTGCTTTTTATTATTCCTGCATTGTACATTTTGTAAAGTGCTTCGTATACTGTTGCCGCTATATAAATACAATCACATATACATACAATAATTGCATACTAGGTGAGTCATATAAAAATCACCCATAATCAAGGTGGCTATTGCTGTCAAACAATAAAAGTTGTGTTTCTGAATGTACACGTATCATATGTTGGGGTACCTTATAAAAGACCAACAAGAAAGTTTTATAGATGTGGCTACAGACCACTTCAAATCCATATTAAAAGGAGAGCCGTGATACAGATTGCAGCATGCTTCCCAGTTACTTCCTACCCCACTACACCTGTATATGACAGCAGCTTTCATATGTAAAGACTTGGCACTTACACAGACACTGACATGTGAAAACTTCACACAGCCTTTTATTCTTGACGCTGCGTGGATTTCATCTTCTTACAGCATCACAAATTACCAGGAGGCAAAACACACAAAAGTGCAGAACAGCATTTTTTTTTTTTTTTGCATTTTCAGTTCTTATGTTCAAGTCTCAACTGAGACAAAATCAACACTTCAAAGGGCTTCTTCGTTGGGGTGCGCTGATAACTATTATTAGAGGTTATTCTAATAACACACTCCATATTTGTATGGATTTAAAATTGAACTGTTAAAGCCTACAAAATAAATAATAATAATAGTATACTTTTCCACAAAGGGCCGAAACGTACAAATAACCACAATATCCGTAAATTGCTTAATTGCATGATTCGACCCTATTATTTATATTCTTGTAAATGACACACAACGCCAAAAACATATGAAATTGCAGTAGGAAATACAATAGAACAGAAACCAGACTAGTACCTTCCAGTGGGTGCAAATAGCAATAGCATGCTTACAATAACTTCATATGGAAGCTGCATCTTATTTGCATTTCATTCAAATTTGCTGATACAAAAATACTTTGTTTTCTAACTGCTGAAATTGTGTAAATTGTGCTTCTTGTAGAGGAGCATGTAAAAGACCTAATTTATGTGGGGGGTGGGGGAAATAAACAGTTTATTACTTCAACCACAAGTGATTTGTTCCCGGAGAAGACACTCAATTTGTATTTGTATATGTTTTGACATTTCTCTTTGGTAATATAAATTCCTCTCATTCTTTGAGCAACTTTGAATTTAGTGAATAAAGCTATTTACATGTTTCTAAAATCAAAGCACATCAAATTTGCTGATGGTAGACTTTATGTTATACATCATGTCAGCCACACATAGCTTAATAATTCATTACACATAAAAACATAAGTGCAGCCACCACTGGTGTGTACAAAAAGTGCATTACCACTCAGATATCAATGAGCATATAACAACATCATTACAATAATTAACAATATGAAGTATTGATAATTTGGACAGATATGATCATGCCCCTTGTTTAGGGGTTGCAAAGAAAGTCAATGGGAAACCAATATGACATATATGAAGAACCACTGTGAGATCCTGATCATCACCTTTCCACATGACCAGGTTGCTTCGTGCTCTGCAGGAACAAGCGATGTGAAGGGCAAATGGCATAATTAGTTCAATTACTGTTTTCCCCCCACATAGCAAATGTATTCACCCAGACATACAAAATGAGCTCTAATTACATTCTCTGTGGAGAGGAGTTTGTAAGTCTCAGAAAGCCTGATCACAACCAAAAATACAGGAATACAGATGGAAAAATAAAACTACGGTCTATACTTCTAGGAGGTGAAGAGGAAACGCTTTCAGGTAAAGGGTTTGATGAGAAGTACTGTACCTGAGGTGCAACTTAAACAAGAAAACACTGGAGAGTAATCAGCCTGCACTGGAAATGTGTGTGTGTGTGTGTGTGTGTGTGTGTGTGTGTGTGTGTGTGTGTGTGTGTGTGTGTGTGTGTGTGTGTGTGTGTGTGTGTGTGTGTGTGTGTGTGTGTGTGTGTGTGTGTATGTGTATTAATATTACCACAAACTTTATTGTAGCACGATTGAACCTCTTCAATGCAAAGGGAGCCTGACACAAGATGTAAATAGGTTCATATATTTCTAATAAACAGATCCCCTTTATTCTGTTGTCAGAGTGCTCTCTAAAATAGATAATCTTAATGACGCTGGACTATCTAACACCTGGACCCCCACTAGTATAGTATATCATTCAGCTCAGTCATTGCCTGCTGTCACTAACATGAAGAATACCCAGAACAACCCCAAATATGTGTAGTGTTTGATGTTAAGATTAATACTAGGGTCTATGTCTTGCCCAGTGACTTAAAAGGAAACCCTGCACTGTATTCTGCATTGTATATATTTGGTGAGTACAGCTAGATACTGTAACAGCAAAGTTTTATTTCACACTGACATATTTAGGTGTGGTAAAGTATTCTAAAGGGAACAAGTAACCCCCCAAAAAGATGAATGCAAAGTAATGTATTTTCTACTCTTCTGTGTGATATTCTAATGTGTGTGTGTGTTTGTGATAAAGGATACATGTCTGTTATTAAGGTAATGGTGAAGTACTTCACATCGCAGAGAACAAAAACCCATTTAAAGCAACCGAATGCCTACTGATGTCTTATATATGAGATGGAATCACTCTCCTTTACACTATGAGTATGTGTTACACAGAAAGGGAACAGCCCAGCACTGTATCCCCTGCGTTATACTCCAGCCCATTACCTGCTGTAGAGAAGCCAAAGTTGCAGCTGGAAAGCAGAGCCACGAGCAGTATCACAGCGCTGGGGATCCGGGCTGAAGTCATTGCTGGCCGGCCACACTCCGGGGTGTCTCCCCCGGCTCTTCTTCTGCACACACCAAGGAAAGCCCCGAGCCCACTCCCCCCCTCCCCAGCCTCTCCACCCTCCCCAGCCTCAGACCGCCTGCCACAGCTTGGCTACAATGTGTCTATGGGAAGAAAGGTCCCAGGAGCAGCGTTACAGGCACTATGCAGTCCGGATGCCCTCGGTATACCCCCGCACTGCCGGCTCCTAGGTGGCACAAGTTGTTGCCAGTTGCGTGGGAAAGTGTGCAGCGAGCTTCTGCGTGGGCATCAGCAGAGAGGGGGATTGCAACAATGAGAAACTACTCCCAAGTTTCAGGTATCGCAGCAGCTGGATCTGTGTCCCCCCCAGAGCTCCTATATCCCCCCCTCTTGTAGGAGGCTGCCCCTGGTCTTCCTGCAGATAAGATGCTAGCAGGGGTTATGCATCTTCCTCCAGCCCTGTCTGCTGCCACAATGCCAAGGTGTCCCGCAAGCAGCAGCAGCAGCAGCAACAGCACAAGCAGCAGCACTGGGAACAGGGACCCTACAGGGGGGAGCACGACATACGGAGGACTCTCTCCTACGCACTGGAATGGACAAGCAGCTCAAAGCAGAGGTGGGGCCAAGGCGGAGACTGGGTGGCTCACATAGGACGGATACTGTACTATGCGTGCAGCTGAGTGGGGCTCACAAGATAATGGTACCTAGAGTAACACACACAGCCTCTGTATCAACGTTACAAGGGAGTTCGGAGCACAGAGGAGACAGCATCACCACATCCTGGTTTAACTCTTTAGATGTTGGAGAGCAGGGATACTGTGAATAAGTAAGCTCAGTGCTGAGACTGCCTATAAATAAGCCAGACTTGGGTGTGACACTCATGGCTCTGTGAGGTTATTTTCCCAATCTAACCCTTTTATCCGGCATTTTTATGCCTTGAAACAAGTAATTTCATGGAATCAGTTTCTCTCTCTCAAATCAAATCAGCTTTATTGGCATGACGAAAGAACATTTCAGTATTGCCAAAGCGTGAATAATAGGGGGTGGGGGACAATAATTACACGAATACTAGGGGGTAGGGTATAATGATTGCACGGTATATGGGTAACAGTTTCACACAGGGATGTGGGGGTTAGTGGACGTCTCTCAGCTTGTGGCAGGTGCTGATATTGTGTGCAGCCAGTTCTGCTGTGGTTTCATCTTCTCCCAGGAGGATAGAAATGTGTTGGTTCTCCTCTATATTATTAAAGTTCTGGATAACAGCAGTTAGTTTCTCTAGGTGGGCACGCCTCACTTCAGAGTATTGTGTGCAACGCAACAGGAAGTGCGTTTCATCTTCTACCTCTCCTAGCTCACATCTTTGGCATATTCTCATCTCCCGGGGCTTCCAGTTCTGTCTGTGTCTGCCTGTTTCTATTTCTAGGCTGTGGGCACTTATTCTGCACTGGCCCAGGGTCTGTCTCTGTTTTGGGTCTTTTACTTTCAGTAGGTAGGGTGCCAGAGTGTATTCTCTCTGTAGGTTGTGGTAGGTTTCCAGCTTCTTTGAGCGTTGGATATCATTTTCCCACATTGTCACATACTGCATCTTCATTTTCATCTTCATCTTCATCTCTCTCTCTCTCTCTCTCTCTCTCTCTCTCTCTCTCTCTCCCTCTCTCTCTCATTCCATCTAAATGTCAATATTTTGTTCCAAAGCTCACTTATTTTAGTCCCCAAATCTTGACAGCCTAAAGCATTTGAATTGCTATTTTTTTCATGACACATCTGCCTTTGTCATTGCAGATATACACACATTGCTAAGTGTGTTTGTGTTATTGATTTGTAAATTATAATCATAACTGCCCCATCTCACACCCTTTATCTCTTCAGCAATCAATAAGTTATTTATGTCTACTATCAACTTGATTCCTTTCTGCCCTTTATACTGAACTCCTTTTTACTGTGTCACACATATTGAAGCACGTCTCTAACAGCTTATAATTGACTAAGTTGCATCTATATACATTTCAGCTGCAGCAACTGTGCAGACAAGTTTCACACGTACAAGTTACTGTTCCAGATTTCTCTTTGAATACATGGAGTTTACGTTAAAAGTGGAAACTCTTTTTGTAACCATATCATTTTTTTTTATTATTACACCATCACAGTTTAGCATATATCTGAACAAGATGTTAATTTGCAGAAAAGACAGAAAGAAGCCATTTCTTGTTAGGAACCAGTGGCTGTGTGTGTTGTGTGAGTGTGGGTATGTGTGTTTCTGTCACTGTCTGCTGGTGTCTGTCTGTCTGCGTGTGTCTGCAACAGATTACACCAGAACAGGGCACATATTCTGAATAAGATCAGCCAAAAACAGATTTATTTTTACTCCTCTGATTTATGATGCAAAATAATGAATACTTCTCCCAGTTGTATGTGTTCCTCTTTTAAAAAAAGTAGATGCTGTATTAGAGACAGCTTCTTGACACTAATGATACGGTCATGCTTTCCCCTCTTAAAAACAAAACTAGTGGCACCTTTAAACACATGCATTTAATTAAAATGAATACACAAGAAATCGGATCTACTATGGTCAGCATGGTAATAATTGCTTGAGCTGTAAATTTGCCAGGAGCTAGATATAGGGACTGGTATGTTAACAATGAAATCCCTACAATATGCTGCTTTAAGATCATGGGTTCAGTGGTTGATATATTTATATTGAAGACATTCTACATCTGGTAAACATAACTATGATGGTCTTAAAATTATTAACATATATAACTCTTTAATATGTTCAAAAATAGGATGAGACGCAAAATATTTGCATAGAGGTAGGTAAAAGATCTCATTGTGTTTACTGCCCATCTTTCATACCTCCATTATTTTCCCATGGAGTTGCTGGGAAAATATATGAGATGTTTTATAATTACCATCAAAGGCAAGAAAGAAAGAGACACTGACAGACAGAGTGTCTTCATTGTCATCCCCAGTCTGCTCAGATAGCAAAGTTTCCCTTTCTGGTGCTTGTTGCTGGTTGTAAAATAGGTGTAGCAGAGCCAGGCTTATCAGCGATCAGATGCCTGTCCTTTTATTGTTTTAGTGCACTGCAGCAATGATAGAGCTGGCGCCTGGGAGGGAGCTAGAACAGATCAGCTGAGGCCCCACAGTTACACTTGCACCAGAGAACACCTTTTCATTAGCAAAGCCACCAACTAAAAGATGCATGTTATAGTTACCATACACATGTATAGCTTTTGACAAGAAACGAGGCAAGCAGACGTAATAAACAGTGTCCTAACTTCAGCAGAACTGAGGCTCTTTTACAGATATCAGTCACAAGATCTAGCTCTCTAATGTAACTTTGAACATTCTTATAGTCCTAATTATATCAAATACATTGTATATTAATATATTAATTATACCATTCTTAGAATTGTGTGTGTGTGTGTGTGTGTGTGTGTGTGTGTGTGTGTGTGTGTGTGTGTGTGTGTGTGTGTGTATATATATATATATATATATATATATATTATCTTTATTAGTGTATTCCTTTTGGTAATGTAGTCACTGAGAAAGTAACCACCATCATATGTGGTATACAAATTATTAATTATTTTAGAATGATGTATTTATATGATATATATATATATATATATATATATTCTTATTTATAAATACCTACACTTCTCTATAGGTTAAAGGGTTTTGGAACAAATCGTACATTTGAATCCAGGACTGCACTAAAATATATGAGTCCACTAGCTAAAAGTGAGTGAGATTGCCAAGCAGTGAGTGTGACTTATTATAAACACGCGCAGCTTAAAGCTAGAAATGATCCAAATTCGCTAAAACACATAAACATCAATATTAACCCGTTCGTACATCATGCGGTATAAAAGCCTACACATCTTGAACTCTTTATAATATGTTTTCTTTGATAGAACTGACAGTGTACATAGTCCTGTAGTTGTACATGACATTTTGCAGGCACAATAATTCTTTACCATCGAGAGCATACAATTTATGTTTGGTGCTCGAGGAGGCCCAGCGAGATTAAGTGATTTACCCCAGGTCACAAAGAGAAAACACTATTATTTAAACCAGGTTCCCCTGTTTTTTAAGTCAGTATCATTGTTTAATTGTCAGTGCCTCTACTCCAGGGGTGGGCAGGTGGGCAACTCCAGTCCTCAAGGGACACCAACAGGTATATCCTGAAAACCTGACCTGTTGGTGGCCCTTGAGGACTGGAGTTGCCCACCCCTGCTCTACTCATTGAATCCTGCCAAGAGTAAATTTACAATAACACATGGAACTGAGCAAGTGCAGCTTGACTTGCCTGCACATTTAAACGTATATGCTTCTGATGTAAGTGTAGTTTCAGTTGTTTAACCTGTAGAGTGCTACTCAACAGCCAGCAAACATTTATTTCTATACCTTGTTCCAAGAATTGCCTTTTGTCCCAGCCTACACTTGCCAGTTGGTCTGTACATGAAATGACCACAAGAGGGCGCTCCCTAACTTTAACCACTTTAATCGAGTAGTCCTTTCAGAAGGAGTTGGGATTAGAGACCATTTTTTGCTGTGCTCTCCACACATCTCATGCATTTGCTGCAAATGCATGTGCTCCACTTTGTATGCTTTCATATCCTACTGGAGACAGTATCTATGTTTCAGCCATCAGGTATCATTAGGACCCCCCAGGAAGGTACAAGACAGAGAAACAGTTTCTCAATGGGCAGCAATCCTGTTATTCCCGAAGTTGTGCTATAATTTTTCCCTTAACAGGACAGAAATCATAAAGCAAGTTTTCAAGCTATAACAATAAAGGAATTGCTGATACATCACCTTGCTGGGTCACTTATCCACATTTCACTACTCGTCAGATCAAGGGAATGGATGCAAGTGTATTCTTGTACTCCAGTTTTAAGTGCCAGTTCCACTCAATGGACAAAACAGTGAAACAATTTCCCAATGAAATGGATTTCCTTAAAGAACCGTAGTAACTAAAGATGGGAAGGTTTGTAGGTTTCAAATGTGGACTTTGGGAATTTCGGCTTTCATTCAGATGTTCGAGTTGAAATCAGGAACAGATTTTCAAAACGTTATAGTGAGCACGTGGTCCGCCACGCAGCAAAGAGCAAGACTGAGTGAAGAATGTAATCAGTGGGATCACAGTGTGGGCTAATGGAAGTGCTGGGTACAGAATCCCACGACCTTAATAACCAACATACACTTTCATATTTTTTCCCCTCTTAAAGCAGCAATCCAAGCTGCCTCCCCTCTCCCCCTTTAATATGTGTATCAATACAATCCACATGATAAGTAATTCACTAAATTGTCAATTGATCCATTCTCCTATGGTCGATCGGCAAACATTCAGCTCAGGGGTTCACTAAATGGCTGTCAATGCAGCAGTATAGGACCAAAGATGCACAGTCCTGTGGGGAAGATCATGTGACTACGCAGTCACTAGATACAATTAGTGCACTGCTAGAGAGAGGGAAGGGCTCACAAAGGGGTGTGCCAGAGCCTGTTTCAGAAGACAGAGAATGCAGAGAAGAGCTACCAAATTAATAAAGGGGATGGACAATCTGGTTTATGAGGAGAGGCTAGCTAAATTAGATTTATTTACATTAAAAAGAGACATCTAAGAGAGGATAGGATAACTATATACAAATATATATTCGGGGACAGACAGTACAAGGAGCTTTCAAAAGAACTATTCATCCCAAGGGCAGTACAAAGGACTCGGTGTCATCCCTTAAGGTTGGAGAAAAGGAGATTTCACCAAAGGACAAAGGAAACAAAGGAAAGGGTTCTTTACAGTAAGGGCTGTTAAAATGTGGAATTCATTACCCATGGACACTGTGATGGCAGATACAATAGATTTGTTAAAAAAAAAGTTTGACATCTTTTCAGAAAGGAAAGGTATACAGGGACATACCAAATAAGTAAACATGGGAAGGGTGTTGATCCAGGGATTAATCCGATTGCCAATTCTTGGAGTCGGGAAGGAATTTATTGTTCCCCTTATGAGATATCATTGGATGATATGACACTGGGGGTTTTTGTTTTCCTTCCTCTGGATCAATAAGGAAGTATAGATATAGGATAAAGTATCTGTTGTCTAAATTTAGCATAGGTTGAACTTGATGAACGCATGTCTTTTTTCAACCTCATCTACATCTACTATGTAACTATGTAACTATGTAACTGTAACAAAAGCTGTAGAAAAAGTAATTTTCTGATTTGTTTTTGTCTTCTTTTTTTTTTTAGAAACTGGGAGCAAATAAAAATATCCCTTGTGAGCACATTCATGTCTCAGACAGATCTGCAACCCTGCTTTGCACCATTATCCCTTAACATATAATGCTTCAACGGCAGCTAGGGATTCTGGGTAATGACATACAAATGAGCACACAGTGTCACCTTTTACTTCTTGACTATTTTAACATGGAGCCCTATAAGCTTATGCCTGCAGTATCACACAGTTTTTCAGCACAGCCTGGGTTAAAGAAGTGCAGAGCCAGTAAACCTACTCACAGACAGCTTGGGAAAAGTTTTGGGTCTGTGAATGGGAAACTCGTGAACTTATGCACAAAATGATCATATTTCAATAAAGTTTACCCAAAAGTTCTAAAAACGTGGGGCTTTTTAAGCGTTTTCTCCCCCATAATTTTTCACAAATCCACAAACAAAACCAACCTAGTCCTGGGCAAAACCACAATACAACCACAATACAACCACAATACAAACATGTGAAAGAGCCCCCTATTAATAAAATTGCAATACCTGTAAAAATGAACGTTTAATTTTTTCCCAATAAAAACATGCAGTTACACCCATGGTTATTCTATCTTGGTTGTGATCTGTAAGGTAGAGGTATTTTATCACTTCTCTACCCACTATAAGAAAGTGGTGCTTGCTTTGCAACCACGACCACCTTCACAAAGCAGAATTGGTGGTCAGGCTCAAACGGCTGCTGTGTCAAAAAGGACAAAACAGTGGTCTTTGACTGAATCCACTGATTCTGTAACTTCCTTGATTCAGGTTTAGCCGTACAAATTGTGTAAGGCTACTGGCTGCGCGTGCACAGCGCTTCACTGCGCTCCGCGGTGTGCAGGCAGCTTTTTTAGGCTCTGGGAGGGTTTTGACAAAACGCGACGGGTGGGCACGGCCATGACGGGGGAGGAGGGGGGTGGGCAGGGCGTGACACACACCTCAGCAGAGCTAATCTCATGAACAGAATTGAGTTTGTAAAGATAAATTGATCTATTATAATACAATAGCGTTAAAATGAAATCAGCCTTGTTATATATGCATTATGCGTTTGTGTTGTTATGTGTGTGATGTTTTGTGTGTTGGTTCATACAGCCACAAATCCTCATTTTAACCCCCACCTGTCCCAGTCATCGCCTCATCCCTGTGAATCACAGCTCCTGCCCACAGAGTTTAAACATCCACAGAGCCACCCAGACTGGTCAACCCTGTCTTTATTTTACTTGTTCATCATCTGTACGGAGAGCAGAAATAAAAGATCACCCCGTGTTCAACATGTTGCAATATTTTATTCTGCTGTCTGTGAATATCTGTGCAGGCTTCTCTGTGCATCCATGTGTGTGTTTCCGGGGGCTGTAAACAATATATACGTGTGTGAGCTATATAGGACCATCATTACATCCATTTGATATGATAGATATTAACTTTAAAATAATCTTATAATCTGGGATAGATCCAGGCGCTATATCACACCATATACAATGCATGTTCCCGGCTTCATAGAATATTCCGTAATGTAGATAGTTTAAGGACTGAGACACATTATCCATTTGGGCTGCAGGGCCCTCCTGGACTGAAAAAATCAAGTCATGATTGTCTCCCTGGCGCACCATGTGATGCGTCGCCGCACGGGAACACAATCCAGCTATATCCCCTGCTGGCTGACGCATCACAGCACGAAAAGGGCCAGGAAGCGAGGACTCACCGGGGCCTGCTAGGGAGGAGGTAAGGGGCTGGTGAGAGGCACGCAGAACAGTCTACCGGAGGCTCTCACAGCCACCAGTCTAACTTCTTTCAAAACTAAAGCTGTCTCACATTTTAATCTGGTCTGTAACTGTCTGGTCTGTCATACATCTAAAAGAGAAAATATGTTAAACTGTTCATGCAATGTCTTTATACATAATGTATAACCCTGTTCACTTAATGTAACCATGTATTTGTAACCATGTATTTGTAACCATGTATTTGTCATCATAACTCTGTGCCCAGGACATACTTGAAAATGAGAGGCAACTCTCGTTGTATTACTTCCTGGTAAAAATTATATAAATAAATCAATTCAGGTGAGATGTAGTTAACTCTAATTTAATCTTTATGGGAACGGGCTGCGGGTGTCGTATGGGATAGCAACACTTGGTATGCATTGGCCTTTGTCTCGCTGTGCCTTGTTGCCTCACTGTGCCTCGGAGCAGGGACTTATTGTGCCTGCATAATTTTACGCTGAGTATATTGTCAGCATTACACTAGGAAAAAAAGTATTATTTTAAAGGAGATTAGGTAAATATCAAAAGTATTAAAAACACTTTTACAAAAATGGTGTCAACAACCTATATATTAACTCATCGAACAGGACATTACCATTAATTCACTTTGGTCCTTTGGAGGGACTGCACAAGCCTCAGAAATAATATACTGCCTCAGATTTTCCACTCCTCTCCAAAACAGATAACTTCAGATAATTTTTCATGATAAAGTGCCTGTTAAGGATAAAGCTAGGAATGTAAAGGTCATTCATGATTCAGATTAAAATATTTTGTGGGGACAGAGAAAGAAGCATTGGTACATGAATAGGTCTTTATCTGTATAATACACTATGACAATCAATCCAGACCAGTTAGGTTGGGTGATCACCTCTGGGTGCTAAGCAAAAACATTGCACTTGAACAGTGATATGGGCAGATGCAATATGAAAATAGCTCATACAAGGTACAGCCAAGGTGACTGGAGCACACTCACTACTTATTAAGCATTTCCAGGCTCCCCGTCTTACAATTGTGCACAATGATTGAATCCGTAAAGAAATGTCTGTGATTTTGTCATTTTGTGAAAATAGTTGATGTCGGTAAAAAAAACCCATTCATTTAATTCAGAGGAAAGAGCAAATTAAGAGAGAAGATAAATAAAACAGGGTCCTATCACAATGCCTGGTTTTTGTAACAATATTTTCAAGTGTGAGTTTTTAAAACCACTGTTGTTATCTGGCTTGTATTTTGTATTGTTGGTTAGTATTTTTTATGCTTTTATTTTTTTTGTAATTTCTAGGTTTTTTTTCTATTTGATTATTTTTTAAATATTTATAGCCCCAAAACAGTGATTCTGACCACGTTGACCATCGCTCCTGACCCAGTGAGTACTCTCGGTTCATAATACCTGGGGTTCCTCTTAGGATTACACCCCTAGGACCGCCGCACCTGGCCCTGACCTAAGACCGCCTCCTTTTAACCCCTCCCATTCCTCCAAATTATCCACCTTGGCAAAATTGACCAGTCCACACCCCTCCAGCTGGGACACATGTAACACCAAAACCACCACCTTTACCATACCTTCTTTCTCTTTCATTTTTTTTTTAATATGTGTAGCCCCGAGGTAAAATTTGAATCCCTGGCCCCTCTCCGCGAGTGCCGTGAGGTAGCGGGTGCCGCCGGAGGCTGCGACGGACCCGCCGGCACTTCGCGAGGGTGGGGGCCAGTGCAGGGAGCGGTGCAGGCTGGTTGGCGGGGACGCGATCGGGCCATCGCTAAGGCAGAAGGCGCCGCCATTGCGCGGAGGTTCGCGCATGCGCAGTAGGGCGGAAGCGCGCGATAGGACTCCAGGGATAGGGAGAGGTCGCGCGAGAGTAGGGAAGTGTAGAGGGAGAGTGAGGCGGCCATTAGGGGTTCGCGCATGCGCAAGGGAAGCGCGCACGCGGCCCCAATGCTTTAGGCAGCCCCTAGGAACTACAATTCCCAGGAGGCTTAGGGAGACAGGCACCAGGTGCCCCAGAGGAGCCAATAGGGCTGGAGGAAGCTCAGCCCGGGAATATAGATACATTTCCCGGGCTTTGCAACAGTCAGTCAGGGCAGAGCAGAGGAAGGAGTAGGAAGGGTGCAAGGAGCGCGTGGCTCCTGCATCAGGTAAGGGTTCTCCCTAGATCCCCAGGCAGGCCCCAATTCCCGGGTAAGGGCAGGGGGTAACTGAAGAGGGACGGCCTTAGCTAGGGAGGTGACCCTTGAGTGTGGAAGGTGCTGGTTTGGCAGGGCCGCAGCGGAGAGAGCTGTGGGCACTGTCAAAGAGGCACAGTGTGCTAGCAGTGTATGTGCTACGGGATCCAGGTGGCTGTGTGTGATTGCAGCTGTCTGTGTGTGTGTCAGAGCAGGTGCTTTGAGAGTAGCTAGTTAATAGCTAGTTGTCAGTTACAGATAGGACGGGGTAGCTAGGGGAAGGGGGGGCAGGTTATTGTTCACAGGCCCTAGGAGCTTTCCCCAAGCCATCCCGGGTTGCGGTTCTTCAGGGACAGGCCCTAGGTTATGGTTGCTGTCACTCTCGTAGTAGTTAGTGATAGGAAGGCGGTTGCTGTGCCCATGCGACGGTGGTGTTGCCGTGATTCGGTTGGAGTTTCCGGGAAGCGGTGGGACCCTCGTTGGGGTTCCCGGCGGAAGACCTGAATAAGGATCAGACGGACGTCTGACCCTTTGAGAAGTGGTTGCGGTCCCGAGCATCGGAGTGCTCGGAAGGTATCTCAAGTATTCTAAGTGCACCAACTGGGCCCTAGCTTAACATAGTGACTGCGCAGTCACCCACGACCTTTCGTAGGAGTACGAGACATTGGGTGTGGGGTGATCACAGGACACTGGGTGGAGAGCACCAGACATGGGGCTGAGGGGATGCGGATAGAGCATCGGGTTACGTTATGTTATGCAATGTGTTATGGTATGTGATATGTGTTCTTTAGTAAAGCGTTAGTATTGTTTTATCTACGTGTGTTATGGTATTTCTTACTCAGGGCTATCTTTCCTAACGGGGGATCCTGGGTAAGTGGAGGCGCTGCACCAGGTATGGTAAGGGTTTCCCCAGGCTCCCAGCTAGCGGAGGCTCAGATCTCCTGGAGCCACAGGTGTGATACGGTACCAGTAGTTCTTTTGTGTAGGAGGGTTCACAAAAAGGGCTACATTTGGAGGCGCTGCTGAGATATCAGACCTGGGGTGCCCTGTACATGTTTTTGCTAAATTGTGTCCTATTTTTGTTCCACCATGTGGGTGCTCTCAAAGCAGGAGGTCTACGCTTGGGCCTTGAAGGTGAACGTGACTCCTAACCGCGTGATTGCCGTGGGGGCAGTCCCGGCTGGCGTGCCCTTGTTAGAAGTCCAGGCGCAGGTTCGGAAGCTCCCTGGACTGTCGGGTATGTGGGTCAGAGGGCGAAGGTATGATGACACCGTGCAATGGAGTACTGTCCTGATATATGTAGGCCAGACCCTAAGCGAGGAAGATGGCCCTAAGTTCTTAAATTTACCCGGGGGCCCGACCGATGGGTGCCCCTTTAATTACCCCGACTTGGCAGTTTCTACCTGCACCGAGAGCCCTATTGACATTGATAGTGAGTCTCACCTAAAATGGCGGCTCCCGCCAAATCAAAATGGCACGTGTGCGGCTGACTGCCAGCATGCACAGGAAAATGTTGCAAACCTTCTCCCAGGACTGGCGGGAAAGCCAGAGCCCCGCCCCCACACTGTGAGTGACTCAGAACAGAGCTCGCAACATTCCCTGAAAGACTGTGCTGCTCCTCCTATAGCGTCCACCAGGGGGAGGGAGTGTCTTGAGCAGAAATCAGAAGTTTCTGTTCCCCCTAAGGAAAGCAAGGGATGCCGAGAAAAACACCCTTGGCTGTATAGAATAGTACGGGCCCCCCATTTAGTCTTGCCAATGGTGGCGTGCCCGTGTGCATTAAGAGACTGGAAAGCGACTGGTGGCTGGGCGGATGGGTCCACTGAGTTAGCTGTCGCCCTCACGATGACCGTGGTAGACGGGGAAGAATGCCTGCACGGCCGTCTGCATGAATGTGAGTATCCTGTGGGTGAACTGACCCGAGGGCCCGAGTGCCCTGACTGTGCGGCGCAGTTCCTGCAACCCAAACTGCCGCAGCCTACCGAGCTGCCAGTGGGGGAGGACACTGTAGCAGAACTGGATTGTCCTTTCCCTGGGAAGGAAGAGCAGGAACCTCTGAGGGCGGAACCTACAGAGAAAGAGGCGCCTGATGGTGCTACCAAGGTGGGTGAAGCCGCTCCTGAATTGTCCACTTCAACGATGGAGGTGGTGGAGGGGCCGTGTGCCCAAATGGACTTACCAGACGCTGAGGCGGAGCCGCTGAAGGCGGAGCTCCAGAAGTTGGGACTCCAGATGTCGGTTCCAGACCCGGTTCCCGAGCAAGAACCACAGATCCCGGAAGGCCAGGGTAAGGTGCTTGTACCCCCGCCCATGTGTGATGATTCTAGCGACCCACCGAGCGTGGTGATGCGCCTGCCGGCGGACCACTCCAGTGAGGTCACCGAAGCGACCGTCTCAACTGATCCAGACCATGATGTGGGCCCGTGTGCCCTGCAACGGCCAGTCCGGCCTACCACCAAGGTACCAGCGGTCCCAGGCGTGGGATCAGTACCTGCCAATACCGACCGGGGTAAGTTGACTGCCCCAGGGGTGTCGGGTGTGGGCTCCCCGGTGATCGTGGGGCCTGGTGACTTCAAAGGTAGGGTCACCCGGGCGATGGGCTCACCCCGTCATCGCGTCCTGGTGGAGGTGTCTCCCCCAGAAGATCTCTGCAGATCGTGGAATGAACTCGACCTTATCCAGGTATCCGGTGTAGCGGACCGGAGCGACACATACTCCTGTGGGAGGAGTCTCCAAACGGGCCTACCCGAAGAAGTGGTGCCGTCTGCGGAAGAAGTCACCGTTAAAGGGATGGTTGGAGCGGACAAAGACTCTGTTGAGACCGCTCTGGTAGTTGTGGCCTCTCCCAGGTGCGCGATGGAGCGCTATGTTCGCCATGTGGTGGACCGAGGAAAGAGACTGAGCCTCCCTGTCTCCCGTGAGACGAGACCGGAGGATCCGGCAAGGGTCAACACCCAGGCCCCCTTACTATTTTTTCTGCGAGGGGGAGAAGGTGGGTTGGGGCAAGGGACCAGTTTTGAACTCCAAAAGACTTGCAGGAGTCAAGGTGGGATACCCTCACCCAGTCTGTTAGGGGCACTCCACTCTGAGACTCAGCTGGCCTCGGGTATCCATGCGGGGATGATGTTGGGTACAAATGGGAAATTGCTTGTGTATAATGTACTGTTTACAATGCATTTTCCATTATATAACAACATGTATGGCTGCTACCCAAGCGAGGGCGTTGGGATTCTGCGAGGGGGAGAATGTAGCCCTGAGGTAAAATTTGAATCCCTGGCCCCTCTCCGCGAGTGCCGTGAGGTAGCGGGTGCCGCCGGAGGCTGCGACGGACCCGCCGGCACTTCGCGAGGGTGGGGGCCAGTGCAGGGAGCGGTGCAGGCTGGTTGCCGGGGACGCGATCGGGCCGTCGCTAAGGCCGCGATCGCGTTGCCACCGGCTCGGCGGCTTAGGCAGAAGGCGCCGCCATTGCGCGGAGGTTCGCGCATGCGCAGTAGGGCGGAAGCGCGCGATAGGACTCCAGGGATAGGGAGAGGTCGCGCGAGAGTAGGGAAGTGTAGAGGGAGAGTGAGGCGGCCATTAGGGGTTTGCGCATGCGCAAGGGAAGCGCGCACGCGGCCCCAATGCTTTAGGCAGCCCCTGGGAACTACAATTCCCAGGAGGCTTAGGGAGACAGGCACCAGGTGCCCCAGAGGAGCCAATAGGGCTGGAGGAAGCTCAGCCCGGGAATATAGATACATTTCCCGGGCTTTGCAACAGTCAGTCAGGGCAGAGCAGAGGAAAGAGTAGGAAGGGTGCAAGGAGCGCGTGGCTCCTGCATCAGGTAAGGGTTCTCCCTAGATCCCCAGGCAGGCCCCAATTCCCAGGTAAGGGCAGGGGGTAACTGAAGAGGGACGGCCTTAGCTAGGGAGGTGACCCTTGAGTGTGGAAGGTGCTGGTTTGGCAGGGCCGCAGCGGAGAGAGCTGTGGGCACTGTCAAAGAGGCACAGTGTGCTAGCAGTGTATGTGCTGCGGGATCCAGGTGGCTGTGTGTGATTGCAGCTGTCTGTGTGTGTGTCAGAGCAGGTGCTTTGAGAGTATCTAGTTAATAGCTAGTTGTCAGTTACAGATAGGACGGGGTAGCTAGGGGAAGGGGGGGCAGGTTATTGTTCACAGGCCCTAGGAGCTTTCCCCAAGCCATCCCGGGTTGCGGTTCTTCAGGGACAGGCCCTAGGTTAGGGTTGCTGTCACTCTCGTAGTAGTTAGTGATAGGAAGGCGGTTGCTGTGCCCGTGCGACGGTGGTGTTGCCGTGATTCGGTTGGAGTTTCCGGGAAGCGGTGGGACCCTCGTTGGGATTCCCGGCGGAAGTAATACTTGTAGAGAAAAAGAACCCCAGCGGAGAGCACTCAACAGTGCACAAAAACAGTGAAGGAGATAGTGTAGGATGCAATGTGTATACTGAGTAAATTAAAATATCATTTATTGGAGTCTTAACTCAATTAAAATAAAGCGGACACTAAGTACCAGGGTGATATGTGCTAGTAGGCCAAAAAAGCGCAGCGAAAATAAAAGCACAGCCTTGAGAAAGCTTCTTGCCTAGCGAAACGTACGTCGGCAGTGACGTCATTACGTCAAGGGGGCGGGACCAACGCTCGTGATCGGAGCGTGTCCTGACCCAGAGTAACACTCTCTTACAGAGAGTTACATGTGAGCATTAGCTCGATATTGACTTGATTAGGCAGAAACCGCGGAGACCTGTGACACACCAGGCATCAGCAGAAGTGTGTATGTTTGATACAATTTGGTCGCGGTTGCTGCCATTTTTATGCTACCAGTACCTCGTGTTGTTTTTTATTTTTTAAAGTGTTAGTAGACACTACTTGTGATCTACATTTTTTCTATTCACAGGTCTGCAGCAATCCTTTTTCTGCCATTAATATATACTATCCCCCCCCCCCCCAGGAGACTGACGTGGGGGGAGTCTATAGCGAGTGTGTGTGACATTATACAACTATGGCGTCTTGACACAAGAAGCACCACTCAGGGACTTAAGCAGTGATCTGCTAATCCCTACACTAACCCACTGTGGTATATACTAACTTGGTTCATGTAACTAAGTAGATAGGGGTTCTATCTGTTATCTATACACTTATTACGCAGATACCTGTGGCTGTTCATAACACCTGACTTTACCCTGCATATATGATCAAGGGTAGAGCCAACACTTAACACACGAGTCTGGTGCCTTTTATTTTCGCTGCGCTTTTTTGACCTACTAGCACATATCACCCTGGTACTTAGTGTCCGCTTTATTTTAATTGAGTTAAGACTCCAATAAATGATATTTTAATTTACTCAGTATACACATTGCATCCTACACTATCTCCTTCACTGTTTTTGTGCACTGTTGAGTGCTCTCCGCTGGGGTTCTTTTTCTCTACAAGTATTAGTTTAATATCCACCCCTGATTGTAGCACCACAGATTTATCTTCCAGCAGTTGCGAGGGTATATTCCTTTCCTTCCCCCTCCCCAGCCTTCCCCTGAGTTCGTTCCCGGCGGAAGACCTGAATAAGGATCAGACGGACGTCTGACCCTTTGAGAAGTGGTTGCGGTCCCGAGCATCGGAGTGCTCGGAAGGTATCTCAAGTATTCTAAGTGCACCAACTGGGCCCTAGCTTAACATAGTGACTGCGCAGTCACCCACAACCTTTCGTAGGAGTACGAGACATTGGGTGTGGGGTGATCACAGGACACTGGGTGGGGAGCACCAGACATTGGGCTGAGGGGATGCGGATAGAGCATCGGGTTACGTTATGTTATGCAATGTGTTATGGTATGTGATATGTGTTCTTTAGTAAAGCGTTAGTATTGTTTTATCTACGTGTGTTATGGTATTTCTTACTCAGGGCTATCTTTCCTAACGGGGGATCCTGGGTAAGTGGAGGCGCTGCACCAGGTATGGTAAGGGTTTCCCCAGGCTCCCAGCTAGCGGAGGCTCAGATCTCCTGGAGCCACAGGTGTGATACGGTACCAGTAGTTCTTTTGTGTAGGAGGGTTCACAAAAAGGGCTACATATGTAACATTTTGTTAACAGAATACGATAAATATGATACACCACTTGATGTAAGAACATTGACATTTTGCTACCCATAAGCCACAGCCCCCAAAAGGGGGCACAGGAACCTTTTGGGGAGGTGATCCAGAGGTGAAGAGAGAGGTAGGCACGAGACAACTGTCTCTTAAATAACTTACCCCTGGCCCCCCTCCCCCAATCATAACACTCCAGGGAC
The DNA here is from genome assembly GCF_040206685.1 of Ascaphus truei. Taxonomy (NCBI): domain Eukaryota; kingdom Metazoa; phylum Chordata; class Amphibia; order Anura; family Ascaphidae; genus Ascaphus; species Ascaphus truei. Next base: position 15,427,557 of record NC_134490.1, on the reverse strand, counting down.
CCTTGAACCAAGGGTCATGTCTCCCGTCCCCTATTTGTCAGGGGTTTCTTCATATATGCAGCTTTTCAAAAAAATACTGGCCACAATGGTGAGAAGTGCAACGTGCTCTAGACACAGAAACCCAACCCCCTCTCCGCTCCATGCTGCTTCCTCCTCTCCTTGGCCCAACCCACAGGCTCCTGACATCTCTTGATTGGCTGCATTACTCAGCAGCAGCCAATCAGGATGGTCAAAGCTGCCCAGACTTTAGCCACAGCCCTGCTCTATCCCTCAGGGAGATCCTGTAGCCCCCCCCCCAAGCCGGTCAGGTCACTATGTTCAGAGAGGTAACACCGGACACATACATATCCAGAATTACCTCTACTTTTTTCCTGGACAATGTCCAAATACAGGACAGTCTGTTCAATACTGGACACCTGGCAACCCTGGAGTGGCCAACTCCAGGCCTCCAGGGCCACCAACAGGTCAGGTTTTAAGGATATCCCAGCTTCAGCACAGGTGGCTCAATCAGCAACTCAGAATGACCTGAGGACTGGAGTTGGCCACCCCTGCTCTAACCAATGCACTCAAATTTACCCCAACGTGTTCAGTTAGTGTTCCCAAAGGACATATACATTGTAAGCTCTTCAGAGCAAGGACACCTTCTTTCTCCTAATGTTACATTTATGTCTTGATGCACTTATCCCACCTGTGTCATGATTAGAGATAGCCACATGTGTCTAAGGCCGCGGGCATGGTCAGCGCTTAGGCGCTGACCCGCGCTCACGCTTGGCAGTGAGCCCATGCAGCAGCAATGGGAGCGGCTTTAGCAGGGGCTCGCGCACGCTTCCGCAGGTATGCGGAAGCGTAGCCACCAACATTTTTTTGTTTAAGCGCTCACGGGAGCGCATGGCCGGTCACGTGAGCGGTTCGTCCAATGAGGGCGAACCAGCTCTGTGACGTCACTGGCCCGCCCCCCGACACGCCCCCGTTTGGCGCGCAAACTAAGGCCAGGGAATCAGCCTCCGCACGGCTGAAGTCCCTATGTACTCAGTCTAAGATCACTTTGTAGGTTTATTTTTGCATTTTCCAACACATTTGAAATATTAAGAGGGAGTTTTCAGGGTTAGAAATTCGAGCGCAATTGTCCAAATTTCAACTACAAATTATATTTCCTGTGAAAATGCTGCCCTGCAGTTTTTTATTTTGTACTTATTTATTTTTCACATTTTTTGGTTGACTTTTTTTTTTTTTCAAATGTTTTGAATATTCTCTAATTTTCATTAAAAAAAATGCGGTAAAAGAAATAAGCGTTTTCTCTGCAAATTAAAAAAAAAAATATATATATATATATATATATATATATATATATTTCTGCGACATTTGATGCTGTAAAAATAAGGCATGGGGAGGCTTTTTAAAACAAATCATTTTTTTTTCTTTGAAAAGTAGAATTGTAAGATTGTAAGTAACGATACTCGGTGTGAAAATATAAAAAAGGAGTGTTGCTTTGTATGCCAGGGGTGACCAACTCCAGTCCTCAGGGGCTACCAACAGGTCAGGTTGTCAGGATATCCCTGCTTCAGCACAGGTGGCTCAATCAGTGGTTCAGTCAGACTGATTAAGCCATCTGTGCAGAAGCAGGGATATCCTGATGACCTGACCTGTTGGTGGCCCTTGAGGACTGGAGTTGGCCACCGCTGAAGTTGAGGGTGGAGTTGCAGACCCCATATGTGAGTAACTTGGGAGAGAATAAGGCCTCGGGCATGGTGCCTCGGGCTGCGCTGATCAGCGCTCCTGCTCTGCCTCGCCTGCTGAAACTGGAGCTTTTTTGTGTCCTGGCAGGCGAGGCAGTGAGCGCGCTTTGGGGGCGGTGCGTAGGCGGGGCGGAGGCAGGCCGGAGGCATGTCGGGAGGCGGATAGGAGGTGGGGCGGGAGGCAGGGCTAGTCCCTCGCTCCCATTGGATGTGAGCGGTCACGTGACCTCTCCTCCGCTTCCCTGAGCGGCAAATTTTAAATTTGCCTGTCTCTCCAAAATACCTGAGCCTCCGCACGCATGCGGAAGCGTGCGGAAGCGGCTGCTAAAGCCGCGCTGATGACAGATGCAGGGGGTAAGTGCATCTGCTCAGCGCGGCTCACCCTACTATGTCCCAGGCCTAAGGCTGGGGCCACACTGCCGCTGAGCGCGCTCATGCTTGAAAGCAGCAATGTCATCAACTCTCCAAGCAAGAGCATCGGCTGCCCTGCTAAATTTTGCAAGCGCGAGCGGGTGGCTGTGTCATTGGCTGGATCAAGGCTATGTCTGTGCGTAGAGACAAAAGACAAAAAACAAGCGCAAAACGCAAATAGTGAAGTATATCAAAACATTTAGTGTAAAAAAGGGTAAGTATTCTGCGTATATCAAAAAGATAGAACATAAGCATTTTGTGTATCAATACACGAGTTACCACACAGCTGACATCAGGATAGGCGATGGAAGGGGATGCCTCGGATAGATGGACCTCCGCACTCTCCAGGTGTCGTCTGACTCCGTGGCTGCAGTTAGTCACCAGCGTCCAGGTCGTCTCCAAGTCACGTGTTGTGGGCACTCCGTGGTAGTGATGGAAAGTCCTTGCTCCAAAACGACACACTATGTGTGCATTGGGACAGAGTTTCTCAGTCCACTCAAAAGAGTATCAATGCTGACAGGATACAGTGGCGTGTTGGCGTCTACGCCTGAAAGTACGTCGGCTGACAGTGAAGTTACGCTACGCGCATACGTGTGACGTCACACAAGGGGCGTACCTCCAACGGGAGACACTTGAGCGGTATAGCTTAGGTGCAAAGCAGCCAAAAATGTAGCTTAGTAACTATCCAACCACAACTACAATTTAATCAATACATATCTTTATTAAAATACAAATAAAATCTGTGAAAAGAGAAGAGAGAAAACATAATATTAACTATAAAAAATATAATAAACAAATTGCTAAATGACAATATTTGATCGCTATGCTTGTTCAATGGAGCTAAATTGCCAAAAGGGCTAAGGAGTATACCATTACTTAACATACAGCTTAATAGAAAGCCAGGTCTTCATTTAACCCTTTAGGGGCCATGCTATCTAATTTATGAATCCAATATGATTCCTGAGCAGATAAAGCCTTAATTCTATCCCCTCCCCTTCTATTGCAAGGGACATGTTTAATACCCTTAAATGTTAATGAAGAGGGATCTTTTTGGTGATATTTCAAAAAATGTCGTGATACACTGTGTTTCTCATAGCAGTTCTTAATGTTACGAACATGTTCTTGTATACGAATTTTTAACATACCTTTGGTCCTACCAATATAATGGAATCCACAACTGCACTCGAGAAGATAGACTATAAACACAGAATTACATGTAATAAAGTCCTCAATATTAAATACCTCTTTAGATGCTTTAGAAAAAAATGTTTTGCGATTTGAGTGCATAAATTTGCAAATGGAGCATTTGCTACAGTTAAAGTTACCCATAGGTTTAGTACCAACCCATCTGTTAATGGACTTAGGACATACTTGTTGCCCAATATCGCTTGGAGCTAACATGTTTTTCAGATTACTGGCTTTTCTATATATAAATCTAGGTCTATCAACCAGGCTGCCGCCCCAAATCGGGTCACTACATAGAATGGCCCAATGTTTGGCCACAATCTGTTCCATGTTCCTATGTACCGAATTAAAGTTGGTAATGAATTAAAGTCTGTGTGTGTTTGTGGCTGTGTGTGTGTGGCTGTGTGCATTGACTGGGGCTGATTGGTTGCTGAAGGGTCATGTGACCCTTCAGCGCACTTGAAAATCAATTTTCCCTGTCTCCCCGAACGTCTAGCTTTGCTAGGCGTACGTGCACGAGCGCGCGCGCGCAGCATCAGCGTGGCCATGCTAATTTGAGTACATTAAAGTGAGCACACCAATCACGTGTCGTGGCAGCGTGGCCGCAGCCTAAGGTTTCTCACTCCCTAATTCAACATCATTTAGTGAGATTATTCGTTTTGGGGGTAATGTGCTGTAGGGGATATCTTCAAGAGACCCCCAGTTGACTAATAGGACAACATCCTGAGGAAAATACCCAGTGCCTTCACATGCCTCCTGCATTAGACCCAACCGAAGCTCACGCTGATGGAAAGGCAGCACCTGGGGATATATTTGAGTTGATTTCAGCTCATTCTCCTCTCTTACTTCGCTCTGTCAAGTCCTGTCAGGCCTGATGAAATGAGCTTCTTTTTTTATATACAGTAGATTTGTAAAATCAAACAGGGCTTTTTGTGTTTTTTTGTAGGAGACAGAGCCCCTGTCAGTAGGAACTCCACTGGTTTATGATTATTACTCTTTGAAGCTTGTATGGTAAAGATTACACTGACTGAAATACGGAAGGGTTATGAAGAAGGCGTCTGAGCACACAAACAAGGCGACCTGTCAGTCTCACAAGCGTGCAGTATGATAATGACGATCAGGTGGGTTTTTCGTAACGGGAACATGTTCTCTGCACCTGATATATACACAAACCTTCTGCGTGGTTCAGAATTTCTATACTAAGCCGCCCTTCTAGCCGCCTATGCGACGTGCTGCCATGAGCAGGGGGCAAGGTCTCCTTTCCAGCTGATTGGCCGTTGACGCGGCCGCGGGTGGGAAGGGGAGGAGCTAGGGGAGGTAAAAGACAGCCAGGAGTGAGTGCGGTCACTCTGCTCCTGGCTATGATGGTTTACGGTAGCCCTTCTCTCTGAAATTTTGTAAGTAAAGGAGGGGTACACCATTCAAAGCATTGGCTGATGTGAGTGGGGGCCTCCCCGGTGCACTTCCCTCCTCACCCCCGGTTCCCGTCCTGGCCCGCTCAGGGAGGGTTGTGGGTGTGGGGGGAGGTGGGGAAGTGGGATTCGCCATGGCAGCTTCAGGCGACGCACACTGTGTGGTGTCCGGCGCTCCCCCTTGCATTTAGCCGCTGTCGGGGCACAGCGCTCAGCGCATGTTCCCTCGTTGTACTTACCCCTTCCGTTCCAAGTTGCTTTGTGCGGCGTGCACATTGCGTGAGGTCCAGCACTTCCCCCCCTGCATACGGCCGATATCTAAGGGGTGTATGGCAGGCGCTGACACCATTGGCAACACTTTTAGCTACATGCCAGTTAGGAAACACGGGAGTCGCAAGTGAGTCTCGGGGTGACAGCATCAGAGATAGTCAGTGGGTCCCAGCAAGGACTGGGAGATGTGGCGATGGGGATTGCACAGGCGCCCGCGCAGCACAAATCAATGCTTGCAGCATTGCCTATACAAAGCTTAGTGGGGAACACGGGCGCATCCACTTCAACCACAACACTTCCTCCTTCTCTGCCCAGTCAAATCTTAGCTGAGAACGTGGGTACATCCACGTCAGCAGCAACATTACCTTCAGCTTTGCCCACTAAAATCGTAGTTCAGAACACAGGCACAGACACGCCAGCGACAACATCGGAGGTTAGGAGGTTGTCGGATGTTGTACATTAAGATACATACACAACCATTGCCCGATCATTAGGTACACATTTGCTGAAGGAAGTAAAATATAAGATTTGGGTGGGGGAATACGTGGAGATTTTAACATTGCTTCCAGGCTATAGGGAGGCGTTGGCAAGGTCAACCAAAAAAGGGGAGGCCAAGATGGAGGACGTTGAGAGACATCTTTTTCCACGCACACACCAAAAACTGGGCAAAAGCTTTCGGAATCTTGGCAGGCGTAATGGGGGAAAAGGAACCACATTTGTGTTCAGCACTTTTTATGTACCAAGACATAATTGGAGATGCATGGCGGAAACACAGGGGCATGGGTTGGTGGAAATATGATGAGGAATTCAGACAGGGCATGGAGGCTAACAGGGGAACGATATCATGGAACGTTAAAGATGTAGACCCATATCTAGAGCATATTTCGGGAGGAAGGATGACGCCCTTTCACGGGGCGAGCGGCGGCAGTAGAGGGGCATGGCGATCTAGCACTCAAACACACACATCGGGTGGGGGTCATACGCCAGGTAAACAGCCAGGCGTATGTTGGGCATTTAACGAGTCTAAATATAAATACGACAACTGCCGTTTCTGGCACGCCTGCTCCACATGTGGGGCCAGCATACAAGGACAAAATGCCTTAGGAAAGACACACGTGGATTTAAGGGTGCAGGGCGGAAAGTTGACAGAGAGGGAGGCGTCTCCGATAACTGTCGAAGCAATGGCACCATGACTAGCAAAGTACCCCAATAAGGAGGCTGCTTTGAAATCGGTCACGTTAAACGGTAATGTAGCAAGGGAGAAAGTGGAAAAGGAAGTCAATTGGGGAGGATGGTGGGCCCATTTACTCCCCCCCCTTTAGTAATCTCCGGATTTCCCCATTGGGGGTGGTCCCCAAGAAAGAGGTGGGGCCTTCAGGTTAATCCAGCACCTATCTTAACCTGAAGGCTCGTCAGTTAATGACGACATCAATCGGGACTTGTGTTCCGTGACTTACGCAAATTTTGACCAGTCGGCGGCACTAGTGGGGAGAATGGGGCGGGAGCATTGATGTCAAAAGCAGACATCAAATCGGCATTTAGACGTCTGCCAGTTCACCCTGAGGGTTTCCATTTACTGGGCTGCATGCTCGATGGACAATACTTTGTCGACTTATGCTTACCAATGGGTTGCACGCTGTCCTGTTTTTATTTTGAAACCTTTAACACATTTCTTGAGTGGGTGGGCGGCAGGGATCATCCACTACTTGGACGACTTCCTGTTCATTGACCCCGGGGGTTCAGATTTGTGTGAGAGTTGGCTGTTCCAATTTACAACCAAGGCACGTGAATTTGGCGTCCCGATGGCTGACAAAAAGTCTGTGTGCCCAACAACCGTCCTTAGTTTTCTAGGCATTGAGATTGACTCAATGAGGATGGAGTACAGGCTACCGCCTGAGAAGCTAGTCGCTTTAGACAAGCTGCTCAGGGAATTCATACCCTTGAGAAAGACCTCACTGCAGCATTTTAATCACTGCTCGGCCACTTGGTTTTTGCAGCGCGAATCATGCTGGTGGGAAGGGCAAGACACCCTAACCATTTCATTTGGGTTACCACGGAAATCCGCAAGGATTTGTGGTGTGGCTCAAATTTTTGCCAAAATACAACGACAGGACCTTGTGGCGCGGTTGCCCAGCCCAGAACGCTGACCTGCAACTCTTCACAGATGCCTCAGGATCAGTGGGCTTTGGGACATATTTTAATGGGGCATGGTGCGCAGAACAGTGGCCACTTAACTGGAGAGGGACTCAGCTCATTAGGAATCTAATATTCTAAGAGTGGTTCCCTTTGCTTGTCGCTGTGCGGCTATGCGGTCACCTATTTGCAAACCGGGAGGTTACTTTCTGGTCAGACAACATGGGGGATGTAGAGGTGGTGAACAACTTTGGTTCACGGTAACCGCCAGTACTGGCATTTTTGCATAAGTTCGTACTGTTGTGCCTTCACCTTAACATTGCGTTCAGGGCACGGCACGTCCCGGGGATTGCAAATAACAACGCTGATGCTTTATCCTGGTTACAGATGCGCAGTGTCAGAAGCTGGCACCAGAGGTGGAGATTTATGGCAACCAGTGTCCAGTAGACTTGTTGGATCTGGGGATGGTTCAGTGATGGACATAGTAAGAGCCTCCTTGGCTCTGGGTACGTGGGGTGCTTACGCGGCATCATGGCGCGACTACCAAAGTTCAACGAGGGAACTGGGAAGAGAGATGTCAGAAGTAGGGGCCTTACGATCTTACATACTAAGCTTGGGAGCAAGGGGTTTATCGGGCGGGTCCATGGGACAGAATTGACGTGGTATCTTTTTTCTTAAAATTGAACAGTGAAGAAAATCCGACGAAGGCATTCTTAGTCAAAAGGGTATTAACAGGGCTGACAAGGGGGGTCATGCATAAAGACAGCCGGTGACGCCATCAGTCCTAGAAGGGTTAATACACACAACAGAGATAGTTTGTTCTTCCACCTTCGAGGCAAAGCTCTTTAAACTCACATTTACTTTGGCCTTCTTTGCTGCATTGAGGGCAGGGGAGCTAGTCTACAAATCACGGAAAGGAGGTGGGGGGGCCTTTGCAGCTCGGGAACATAAGTTTGGGGGAGGGTTTGTTGAGACTGCTTATTCAAAGGTCAAAGACCAACAGGGGAAAGGAGCATGGATGTCACTGCTAAGGTTACCAAGGAGTCTAATCTGCCCTGTCAAAGCATTGGGGTGCAGGCCAAGCGGGGACGGCCCACTGCTACTACACGCAGTTGGTGGGCCATTGTCGAGATTTCAATACCTGCGGGTTTTTCGCATGTGCCTTAATCATCAGGGATTAGATAATGTCACACTCGTTCCGCATTGGGGCCAGCGTTAATAGGGAACGACCCCTTGCTGCAATAAATCCCCACCCTCTTTTGTGTCATCGCACATTTCGCAGACGCATGGATCATCGGGGATTCACTCGTACACTGGGCAGAGGGGAGAACTGGGGTAGCGCGCAGAGCAGGCGAAGGTGTTTTGGTGGGGAAAGAAGGGGGATGCGGTGGGGGCAATTGCTCCCGCATCTGATATGCTTGGCCAGAGATAGGAGAGCACAGCATATCCTTATCATTCACGCCGGGGGTAACGACCTTGCAGCGGTGCGCTCCATCGGGCCGGTCCAGCATATAAAGCAAGACCTGTCTCGCATCCTCTCTCTTTGGCCAGGAATTCAAATTATTTGGTCAGAAATAATTAGCAGACTAGTGTGGAAGGCTGTGCGGGTCCCGGGCGCAGTTGACCGAGCGCGCATTAAGATAAACAAGATGGTGGGGGGAACTTTATAACACAATGCGGGGGATGGGTTACCAACCACCCAGATTTCTGTCACAAGATAAGCGGCTTGTTTAGATCGGACAGGGTACACTTATCAGAAATCGGTTCCGATATGTTTAATAATGAGTTGCAGGAGGGTGTGGAGAGGGTCATCGTGAGTCTAGCGGTACGGGCCTAATCTAAGGGGAGTTAAATAGACCCTTCGGTGGAGGGTTGGGGGGTAAGTGCTTGTCCTTGCCAGAAGGGGCTCGGGGCTGATAAAGCCCGGGTGGGGGAGGCGAGGGGGTGGAGTCCCCGGAACGTAACATCCGGGAGCCCTCTCGTGATAACGGCCGGCTCAAGGGGGCACAGCAACGGTTGACGGGGCCAGCGGGTCAAGGCCCGTCTCACCCTTCCCTAACCTATAAAGCGAGCATTCTGACAGGGACCAGCAGTTACGCTGTTATATAATAAACAAAGTCGCTGCCTTTTTACACCTGTCGTTATTTGTATGTGTTTGTGTGGGTAATGGTTAAAGTAGGAAGGGGGGCTTCCTTCAGCTTCCCTGGTCATGTATTTGACTACTATTAACACAAGTACCAGTGATGCCGTTCAGCACGGGGGCGACACCAATGCAATGGCGAGGAGTGGAGAGCACTCCGGCACTGTAGAAGTGAAATACTTTAGGAGTGGGTTCACAATTATATTGATCCAGATCTCAGTACAGTTGGGTGGCTAATGTGTTATTGTGTGTCTGGATTATAGCCCATTACCAGTTTCACAATGAAGCGCCAGCATGGAGTCTCAAACTTAAACCCATAAGGGTGAAAGTGTACTCCCTTAATCTCAAGGGAGAAGGAGCGGCTCAGTGAGTAATGACACCAACTCTGTAAACAATGACACTGCGTTTGAATCGGGAACTCGGGGTTCAATTCGTGGTGTCAGCTCCTTGTGACCTTGGGTAAGTCACTTTATCTCCCTCTGCCTCAGGCACAACAATCATACTGTAAGCTCCACAGGACAGGGCCTGTGTCTGTAACTATCCTATGTGCTGCATACCGCACACTGTACTGTCATTGTGATGTGCTTCCCATCCCACTGGGAGAAAGGTGCTATATGAAATAATTTTTTTTTATTAATCTAGCCTTGGCTATACTTGTTTATAATGCAGCACAATGAAGAACAAGGAGATTCCTATCTAAAAGGAATATTTGACACTGTGTGATACATATTATAGAGATTAGAACACATATAAACTCCCTTGTAAGCGTTTTCTCTCTTGACCTTAAATGTTTTTACCCATTGCAACTGTCTTGTGTGGCTGGTTGTATCTCATACAGCTGACAATTTGTGCAGCCTATATTGAATGTTTCCTCTTATATTGTAAACAGACACTGAATGCAAAGAAAAAACATCACATCAGGAATTATTATTCTAAATGGAGGTCTGCTTTGTGTTGTATGAACTCGTGGTAAATGCATTACTCAGCACAGAAGGGAGTACAAGAAGATTTGGGAATACTGACCTCAAGCAGGTTAATGCCAATTCAGCACTAATGGTTTAATTGATGCATATAAATTATAAAATGAAGAAACGCTAGGCAGTTTAATATAGATACACTCCATTATTAAACTGCGGCTCCTCCCATATCTCCTACGGGAGGTAATAGCCCCTTCTGACACTTCCAACTGACATAAACAGGGCAAGATCAACACAAAGGGGGCTATTCATTAAACTGCCAATAGTGTCGATCGGCAATATCTCAGTTCAATGAATAAACTCCAAAATATTGTGATATGTCGGTACTAAGACATGCATAATGTAAATTACATTGTAACGTAATACTAAAACAAAAACATCCAGTCTATGAGCTTAATATACAACTCTTTGTGTCCTTCCGGAACAATATGCAATTATTTATTTATAAAATATTTTAGCATGAACAAATACATAGGCTGGACCATTACCTCTCGTTTTCAACTACGTCCTGGGTACAGAATAATGTCCTGGGAGATCAGAGAACTGTCTTCCCCAATTTCCCAAACCTCCTTTGTTCACCCCATTCTCAAATGTCATCCCGTGGTATGATGGAATGTAAGATGAAAGAGATGAGGGTAAGATGAAGGCAGCGAGAGGGGAATACATTTTACATCTCTCTTTACACAATAAGATGGATCAATATCCATTTATAATAAAGATCCCCGATTTGACGTTTTTGCTCCTTATTCAGTGCCTATCTGCACTATCAGAAGGGACGCAATCAATGTTCCCTTAATGGTTTGACAATTTTTATGAGAGCTCATCGATTGGCCTATCATGAGTGCTTGGGGATGGACCCTTTCAGTTCCAGAGGACTTGGAACACAAACTGCACAGCACTGATTGCCCCCACCCCTCCCTTCTGACACAGAAGAAGTGAAGTCTACATGTACAGTACTGTATTAGTTCTTGAATACCAGGAGTTGCCAACTCCCATAGTGCAGGGGTGGCCAACTCTAGTCCTCAAGGGTCACTAACAGGTTAGGTTTTAAGGATATCCGAGCTTCAGCTCAGATGGCTCAATTAGTGGCTCAGTGTTCGAGTGAGCCACTGATTGAACCACTTGTGCTGAAGCAGGGATATTCTTAAAACCTGAATGGTTGGGTGGTCTTGAGAACTGGAGTTGAGCACCCTGTTCTATATTCTCCTCCACTTTAGGAAATTGCAACACATGTCACGTAACAGCAGGCTACTGTCTCCTAACATTAACTAGATTGCAAATCTCACCACGATGGAATGTGCCCAGAAGTGACCCATCCACAATAAGTGGCACACATGTTGTTCAATGGCACAGCAGATCATACAAAAGGAAGAAAGTCAAGAAATCTCTTCATGCAGAAGTTCTAGCTCTCCATTCAATGTCACCTCAATAATGTATGATCCGCAGGGTACAATAACAATTAATAATTCATGGGCAATAATGTTCTACAAGTTTAAACTGACAGCTTTTTTTTTTTAATCCCAGGGACTTTCTTCATAGACAATATCTGATTTGGGGAGCGGAAATGATTACAATCCCAAACTTTATTGATTTGATACCAATATACTATTGCTGTGTTGTACGACAGCAGACCAAGGTCTTAATGTGCATATGTGCTCCGTGCTTAAAATAGGAGTCCCCAAATATTAACATTTCTAACATTTGTATGGGAATTACATAACAAACCAATGCCTCATTTTATTATTACGGTTTTGGCATTGACCCTCAATTTATCAATTCAACTCAATGTGTACCTGGAGCATCAGCAATATATATGTACAATCATTTAAGTATGTTACTATGTATTTTGTCACATTGGATGTAGCATTGGGTACTTTTGTCTTTTGTTGTATACATTTGGCCACGCCCAGTAGCACTCCTTTTGACACAAATATATATAGCCACCTCTCCCAGTTGAAGGCATCTGGCAGAAACGCGTAGGAGTGGGTGCTGTAGGCAGGATCCTCTGGTTTGTCCCCCTTAGGGACACGTAATTATGTTTTGAGCAATTGCTCTTTGCTTCCTCTTTGACTCTATGTGTTTGATGTTTAGGTGAAATGTAATTAAGGGTATACAGCTTTGGAGTTTGCCTTTCCAAGTTTGCTCTAATTATTGTACACATGTACCCTATTTTCCAGGGAATATTATATATGATTCCCTTGGATTGAGCATTAATATCATGATTTGTTTACTTGGTTAGAGCAGTTCTCTCCTTATTATAGCCCATTTTCTGCAGCACTTAGCTTCCCCTTGTTTGACATACTCAAGGGTATACACTGTTTTATTTTTTTGAGACATCATGTCTATGTTGATTTGATTGTTAGAGGATGATAGTCATATCTTACATACAGGGGATCCATGCCTGATTTGAATTATTTCATGCTTTCTTTTATATTCTTTGTTCTGTGACAGTTAAATTAATAAAATTTGTATTTGTATATTTACTTGGTATGATAGAGTGCGATTATTTGGGGCCCTTTCCTCTTTTCTCATATCATATAACTGGCCCTTGTCGCACAACTGACTTGCTATTAAGCATTTATCGAAGTCGGTATTTAGTAACCTGTATATATCTTGCTGATGCGGGGTCCGCTCTTTCTCTTACACAAATATATATATATTGATATGTATATATATATATATATATGATGTGGTTGGTGCTGGGGTTAGAACGTGCACAGATTTTGTGTTCATTAATTGTCAACTGGCAACAGTTGTTTAGAGGTTGGTGGTCCCTCCTCCCTGGGTTTAAGCTCACTCCTCCCCACTTTTTAAGTCGCAGGTTTTTCCATGTACCTGTGCAGGACAGGTCTATTGAGACCAGTCTCCCTCCACTGCAGAGGTAAATGAGAATACTCACAGGTAGTGTTAAGACCTGCATAGTGCTCATGCCGTGAAGTGGCTGCAGGCTTATAACACTTTGGCCAAAGGATTTAACTAAATGACCCTTACTTATGAGAATACTAACATTGAAGTATTTTACTATTTATACATCTAACTGTTCCCTATTTCCTCTTCTTTTACATATGAATGAATGTCCCTGTATTCTGACCATACACTCTTCTATGAAACTCTTTCCCATCTTGTTAGCTGTTTCCCTATATAGATTCTTTGAATGTTGTAGGGTGGTGCTAGCATAGACATGCAGTCCTGAACGCAGAAGTACTTTCCTTCACATATTTCCATAATGGTAGGAAGGGCAAGGCGGGGCACTTTCAATGGTTTTAAATTCTCACGACAGACTGGAACATGACAAGGACTTTGTGCCGGCTCCTATGATCCTCTGAATTTATTACAGTAATATAATTGAGTGCTTCTGAATTTTGAACATTTGATTTACTTGTAATAATAAAACTGCAGAGGACACCTTAACTATATTATAAGTGGAAACTAAGGCTTTGGTCAGCTGAACCAAGTGCACTATATGCAGCTGCTAAATCTCAGGGCATGACTGACGGGCCACAGTGTCCTACAATAAGTATGTCATCTAATTACATCATTTTTTTTAAAAGCCTGTTTAAAAAAATAGTCTAATTAATCCTAATGTGAAATGGTAAATTTGGATCAACATCTGAGATTAGAGTTCTCAAAGCATGTGTACTACTAATATAAGGGACTTTAGTCTTGCGGTATAAAAAGGTATTACAACCTGTAATGGCATTGCTCTAAGAATTGTGCCAGTTAAACTCATTCCTGTTGCATCTGTAACATTGCACAGCAATTCATGAGCACAAACAATATTTTAGGTTTAATAGAAGTAATCTGATTGGCTGAAAATGAACATGGTGCATTTCAGAACTATTCTGAGTATCTCTAGACCATAATGCCTCCCAATACCACCTGGGTTTAACAAAGGTTAAAGTAACTAAAATTACCCAGCTTACAATGTGGGCAGTGTATTTCCTTCCACTTCTTTACTCTAAAACACAGGTGCTCAACTCCAGTCCTCAAGACCCCCCCAAAAGGTCAGGTTTTAAGGATATCCCAGCTTCAGCACTGGTGGCTCAATCAGTCCCTGCTTCAGCATAGGAGGCTCAATCAGTGACTGAGCCACTGTTTGAGCCTCCTGTGCTGAAGCTGGGATATCCTTAAAACCAGACCTGTTGGGGGGTCTTGAGGACTGGAGTTGAGCCCCCCTGCTCTGAAACATACATTATGACCCGATAATAATGTAAGGCTAAGGCCCCGGTATCTCCGCTGCAACAGGGGGGCGTGGCGGAGGAGTGACAGGGACGCGGCCATGACGTCACCCGGCAGGTTCGCCCTCATTGGCTGAACCTGCCGGGTGCCGTATCGCTCGACGCAAGTCCTGCTCTCAATTCTATTGAGAGCAGGAGCAGCTCTCGCCCCAGCGCTGCGGCCCCCCCTCGTAGCGGGCCTTGCGCCATTGAGGGGAGGGCTCTCGTCCATGCAGCGTCCGCCACGCTGTAGTAGGCAGCGGGGTCAAGGCCTAAGGCTCTGCCCTGTAGATGTGGATTCTCTTTTGATTGCTAAGGGATTTAATGGGCTTTAGAGGGGGCAATAGGATGAGCTAATCTAATTATTCTTTGGTTCTCTGTTCTGTATGGGGGGTTGGGATTGGGAGGGGAAGGGGGGTAAATCACATTGTTGGAAATGTTTAACAATACTGTTGCTTTATTTTTGCAACAGGCTCATTTTCAGAAGAGGTGTAGGGACCCAAAACGTACAGGGCTGTTTAAAAGGTCACCCCCTTTAACATGATGGTGCTATTTTGTAATTGCTACATCCGGCTGCCCAGAAAAAAAAATGGATCAGATTGTATATCTTTCAAGGTTATTCAGTGCTAGTTATGGATTAAACAAGGGTAAAAAGCACAATGCATGTGACCTCTCTTCAAATATTAATAATCCACCATCAATGTTTTATCCATTTCCGATCGCATATCATGCTGACAGCGACCTCAATCTTTTTGGTGGGGATCATGAAAAATAGATTTGCTCCTGTAATTTCTTCCTATTGATGTAATGTAATACAAATCCCCCCATTTAAAGTGTTTTGTTCACAACTGTGAAACCCATTGGCACATCTGTTGCTGTGAGGTCTAACTGAGAGAGGGATTGTTTCATTGATCTTTGGCTTAATATGATCCCAGCTATATCTTGACGTGTTATTTCAAAGAAAAACTGACATACTATTGACAGTGCTGTTGTATGATAAATTAGGCGTTCCCACAATAATACTGCATATGATGTTATTAGATCTAGATGGGATAAATTGGTTAAGACAGGTACTTTGCTATACAGAGCTGGATTGTATGTCTAAAATGCTTATCTAGCTCTCTCTATATATGTTTTTTTTTGTCTTCCTCTGGATCAAAATGCTGTAGATACAAATATAGGATAAAGTATCTGTTGTCTAAATTTAGCAAAGGTTGAACTTGATTGACATCTGTCTTTTTTCAACCTCTACATCTACATCTTCTGTGTAACTATGTTATTGGGTATTAGCAATTTTACATTTCTTTCATTTTCTCCAACTTTCATTGACATCTTCTGCTAGTGTTTATATTTTATAGGCGTCTGCATCGACATATTAGACAGGGGGTATTGTAATATGATTCACTAACGAAGTTTTGAACGCACACGGTTAACGCTGAAGAAAAGTTCTGTAGGTGACGTATGCCTGGGTACTGCCAGGTACAGTAACATCACACAAAGTAATAGAACACTGGTGGACTCCATAGTTTAAGTGTAAAATCGAATATATTGTGATCACATCAATGAGATTTTGCCCTCAAATTATGGAGTCGCCCAGCATTCTCCTACTTTGTAACACAATTCAAGACACAGTATGGAAAACAAATAGGTAGCGCTATATCCCAATAGGCAGGCAGCCTGTAATTCAAGACACAGCCCTATTTCGATCACAAAAACATGCAGCAAATAATTTAGCAATGTAATTGGCTTCCTTCCCAAAAAAATGTGTTTGTCATTTTAAGAAAAAATAATTCAGTTTTTTGAAATTAACATTTTCTTTTCAGCAGAAACTGGGGAAAACAGAACCCTTGCTTGGCACCATCTCTTGCCTGCTTTAGGACCAAGGAGGTGAAGGGTAGGACATATTTCCTGTGGTGGTCAAGAGTAGGTGACATCTCACGTTGGCCAAGAGATAAGCAGGACCAGTGCTATGAGTTTTGGCGCCCTTCCATCTGTCTTCACTTGGGTTATGACAGGGACATCTACTGTCAATTCTACCATAAAAATATTTATAGATAAACAGATTATACCACCATGTATGAGCTTAGAGTTGCCAAGTGTAGCTCAAAGGTTAATGATGAAGAAATATTTAACATAACAATTGATTTGAAACGTGTTACACAGTTTACTCCAAACACATCCTATCTTCATTGCACCATTGTACATTGCTAATTCATTAACACCTAAATCTGCTATCTCGTACAAATTAGGATCATATGACCATTCAATGTTACTAGTGGATTAGTACGCTGCTGTATGTGACATCAGCATGCGTGATGGGCACTTAGTAATAAGCATCACAGACAAGAGTAACACCTAAATATATCACCTACCCTAATATATAGTTCGCTTAATTATAATTAAGCGAAGCACTGTCACTTGGGTTTCTATTTTGGTTCTAAATAAGTTTCGGATTTTGGTTTTGGATGTGGTTTTGGCTCTACACTTTTGTTTGTGTTTTGGTACTGGTGTTGCCAAATCTTGATTTGTGTGGTTTTATTTATGAAACAAAAACCCTCAAAATAAAAATGAAGCACAGTGAAGCATGAGAAATGCTTACAATGAGTATAAAATCATAAAAAACAAGTAGAGAGCTAAAATAATATAACTTAAATACGTAAAATAAATAAATGATAATGTGAGAAACATCTAGAGACACTTGGCCGGTGTTCTGGCCTGGGTTTTGTGTCTAAATAAGACTGGGGGTTTCCTTTGGTTGTATAGAGCTTTTTTTTTTTCAGGGGGGTGGGGGGGTTGTGTATTTGGTTTTGGAATGTAAGGTTCTGGTAGGTTCTAATTTCACACATTATGATTTTATATCGAAAGGAGCTTATAACCAACTGGATTCTTTTTAAAAAAAAAATCTAATAATTGTTTAGTAATGATAATTGTATACAAAACAAAAGCTTGTCAGAAACATGGAGATAGCAATACCTATCTACTGGCTTCTAGCACTCACAACGCTCAGGGGATTAAAAATGTGTATTGTAGGTAGTTGAGAAGAGGTAGAAGAAACTAAACTAGAAGGAATAAAAATGTTACAATCGCATGCTCGGAAGGAGAGATGTTTAGAAAGACAATATAATACAAACTTAGTGGATGAGGCACAATTTAGAGCAGCGGTGCTCTAAAAAAAATAAATATATATATATACTTTACTTTTTCTTTATTTCTCTATGCTTGAGTGGGAGATAGGTGATTTATCAGGTAACACTTTTGCCGGTTCCTTCAATTTGCTGCCCTATGCATCTACCTGTGCCCACTCCTATACTATACTTACACTTGCCATGGATGCAGCTAATCTGTAACCCAGGCATATGATAGCAGCAAAAGAAGGTCCATCCATGGTATTCTGGTACCAGAGACATTACTGCACCTTTAATATAAATGGTGAAATCTAACTAGGGAACATTTAGATTACATTACATTTTGTTACAAGTGCTGAGCTGTTATTTTGCGTTGGGCAGCATAAGATCAACCAGTCAATTCTGGACACTCAGAAAAAATGTATGGTATATATTTCAAAAGGTCAGCGCCTCAGGACTCATAGTAAATTGGTGCTGGCATTTAGAGAAGGAAAGTATACTCAGCTATTACAGTAATCACAGATGCGAAAGACGTAGGTGGTGAAATAGAAATTAGAATCTGACAGGGATTTCATCAAAGTCACTCATAAAAAAAGTAAAGTAATCCCAGGAAACCTATAGACCAAGAACAGCTTCTACGCTGAACATATTCTATTGTTGTGTTTGAATGTGAGGTGCCTACAGAAACCAATGTCAGATCTCAACTGGGTCTTCTCAGACCTGCTTGAATGTGCTCTTAAGTCAATAGTAAAAGATAAAAGTCAATAGCAAAAAGAAGACAGTGGGAAAATGTACTCTTCTTTTCAGTTTCAACTAGTGATGGGGGGATGTTGAAGCTGCTGTAGGCTATTCATTCCTGATCATATATCGCTTTAGGAAAATCCTGTTAAAATGCATTTGGAAGCTAAATATAAAACACACTCAGGCCCAGATTCACAAAAGGGGGCATTTGATTGTGACATAAGGTGCATATAGTGATAAAGCTTGTCACCTTTTAGTGAATCTGGGCCCCTGTCTGCTCATTTGCATTTCCATGCCCAGAATATCATAGTCCAACTCGATGTTTGTTTTAGAGACTGGAGGATGCACAGCGAGTCTGTGTTAGATGCACGGGGGTTTTTCGAGTCCTTTCTTCCACTTTTTGTAATTTTTTTTAACTTGAATTTTTTATTCAAATAAGGTTCAGATACAATTATAACATAGAACAACAACAGGAGAGCAAGAGCCCCAAGGAGAGCACTCTTCCACTAATAATGAACAGTGAAACTAGAATACATGTGTTGAAAGGGAGGAGTGAGTGAACAATAAAATATAATATTTATTTGAGTCGTAACTCAGAAGGATAAAATAATGGTGGAACACTGTCGATCCAATAAAGTAGTGTTGTGAGCCAGTTAACAGCGAATTAAAATAAGGACAAATGAACCAAAGTAGTGGTCACTGTGCTATCTAAACTCCTATGATGGCTGGTACCATCCACTACCAATGTGCTAACAATTATCACCGCGATCCCCCCCCCACTCCTTCCCCCTAGTTCGCTAACAATTATAACATAGCATGAACAAATGGAATGTGTATATAGCTCATACAATCATCA
Source organism: Ascaphus truei (assembly GCF_040206685.1). Lineage (NCBI taxonomy): Eukaryota > Metazoa > Chordata > Amphibia > Anura > Ascaphidae > Ascaphus > Ascaphus truei. Next base: position 15,408,354 of record NC_134490.1, on the reverse strand, counting down.
ACAATATTACGCTGTGCTATAGATGACAACAGGGCAACACAAGACAAGACAGACTATGACAAAACAAGACACCACGACATTCAACAACTAATTCTCAGAAAGACCATACGTAACATACCATAACATACCATGGAGTGGGGACCTTTCTTGCACTTTTGACCACATATCATGATATACATCGTCTTTGTTTATGACACAACGGTTAACAATCACTTTTTGCTTGTAACCACAATATCTTCATGGTACAGTGAATTTACCTTTCCCATTAAATAATGAAAACTTGTCTCTGTGCCAATGTCTATATTTGATGGTTGCCTTTTCAGCTGTTTATTCCTACATCCCAGCCTCAGAGAATCAGTTGCACCCCCTCTCAGCTCACGTTTTGCATTGCTACATTTCTGCTCGTACATGGTAAACAAGTGTGGGCATCTCGGGCTTAATGAGGAGGCACATTTAACAGTGATTAATTACTCTGGAAACAGTGACACTGTTGGAAGTGTTAATGTCTGAAATCCTTCTGGTATTCATTTGTATTTTTGGGGGTGAGTTTGAACAAAACTGGAATACATTTGACTTCATATTTATAAGGATTATTACAATAACTCTTCTTCATTTTTATTAAGTGTTGTCAGTGTTCTGGCACAGAAGGGGTTACATATGCTCCTATATTTTCTAAATAATGTTATATGAGAATTCTGATGATGTACTTGTCCAAATCAATCTTGGCTTCCTTGGTAATTCCAAGCAGATAGAGCCTAGAAGAAAATAACAATTCAATGGGAGGTGCAGCTGTAGCAGACATCCACGCACCTGTTATTGGGGTGTAATTATCACCTGTTATTGGGGTGTAATTATGCACCACATCAAGCCATTTGTTTTTACTACATTGGACAATGTTGTTACCATTGGCCAATTTTTCTTTTAACGGAGCCATGCCAAATGGCGCGATAGACATCGCGGTAACGCATTATCGTGTGCAACGACGTCTGCTACATCCGTATTTAGGCAAAAAGAGGGGGAAGGGGAACACAAAATGAATGAGTCCCCTAAAGAATTCACTAACTGCACACCTACATATTATAAAATCTAACTTTTAATAAATTTACTTAAAACATATTTTACCAAATGTAATGTACTAAATGTTTTTTAAAAAATTAATTAAATATTCAATAACGTGCAACCATGTCAGATGAATGTATGATTGTACAAACCCAAATGTAATATTCCTGGGTTTGACAGGACAGTGGATGCTGCAAGTCAGGGTGTTAACCCCTCTGGAGTATATATGCAGACTGTAGGTAACCGTATCCTACTCAGTGAGCCTTTAACTGGTCACAGACTCAGCAATCCTGCAATGATATATATAGCAGCGAACACCTATGTGTTAAGTGCATATGCTTGAGAAGTGACGCTGATACAAACACAATCAATCCATAATACCCTCAGTATAGTTAGGCTGGAACTCGCAGTGCCATTGACATAGAGTTTCTCAGCAAAGAGGCTCAGATTGTGTATATAACATATATTGTGTATAGCAGGAAAGCAGACTCACTGCCCAGTGAGACTTTAACCGGTCACAGAATCAGCAATCCTGCAATGATATGTATAGCAGCAAACACCTATGTGCATCCGTATTTATAAAGGAAAAGCTTGTTAATCTGTTTTTTTTTCATTTAATCAATCAGCCACAGAGAAGATACAACAGAGACAACATAATGATGCTGAGGGATGGTCATGTTAGGGCTTCCTACATAGCCCTCTATAAATTTAAAGCAGGGGTGAGCAACTTCAGTCCTTAAGGGACACCAACAGGTCAGGTTTTCATGATGTCCCTGCTTCAGCCAATAGGAAGCCGTGATGTCACCTGTGCGGCTTCCTATTGGCCCATGTGATGTGGGAAGTTTAAAATGCAGAGGGATATGGGTACCCCTTTCGGGGGTAAGAATCTCTTGAAGCAGGAGGTCCTCTGAGCTGAGATTGATGGGGTTCAGCTCCGGACACCCCCTGCTTCAAGCCTATGTCAAATAAATAAATAAAAAAACAAAGTTGCAAAAAAAAATAATAATCAGTGACTTGGATTGCTCTTTAAAACCTGTGATAAATATTGTAAAAATAAGATACGTTTTTATGCAGGTGAATGCTTACAACCCCTGTATACCTTGCAAACAGCGACTGTCGTTCTAAAGTGTATTAGACTGATCAAATGAAACTATCAAAGCTAAATGGCATGCTGACCTTGGCTACGTACCATTAGACAATTCACACAAAGCATGCAAACATGGATTGCATATAGGTAATGTAGATTGCTGCCTTCAGCTTTCTCTCCCTTCATTTAAACCCTTAATAAGAAAGAGCAAACCTGTTTATCCACGATACTCTTGGGGCATATTTAAATGGCAGCGAGAAGTACTTCAGGGCAGAGTTTTTTTTTGTAATGATCCAGACAAAAAATAAATAAAAAAATGATATTGATCTAATAGAAAGTTTCTGTTTGCTTTCTGCTGTGGTTTCTGCTACGAATAAAATTATTTCCTGCTTTGGTACGGATGTTAAATTGTTTTATGTGCTGAGCATGTATCCCTTGTGCCTCTTGGGCTATTGCACTGCAAGAAGATAGAAAAGCAGCTTCATTGGCTAATCCTTTCATCATTGGAGACCCAGGCTGAACCTGAATTCTAGTTCAGGTCAAATGTGAAATGAGACTGTTCCATAAATCTAGTTGTACATCAGAGGAAGTCCATCTGATGAAACTACAATTCAATGTATTTTCATGCTCAGCTCAATTTCAGTTTATGTTGTCGTCCCATTATGAAAATGACCATGCTTCAACATAGAATACTGCCGAGCACAACTACTCACTTATTATAACTCTCTAAAGCTTCTATATATAGAGCAGTGGTTTCCAACTTTTTGTTTGGTTAAGGAACACTTTGTGAAATTCTGAGGAACCCTAACCCTCTCTAATAGCGTGTCTCAGATCAGATGCATTGTAAGGAACCCCAACCCTCTCTAATAGCGCGTCTGAGATCAGATGCATTGTAAGGAACCCCGACCCTCTCTAATAGCGCGTCTGAGATCAGATGCATTGTAAGAAACCCCAACCCTCTCTAATAGCGCGTCTGAGATCAGATGCATTATAAGGAACCCCAACCCTCTCTAATAGCGTGTCTGAGATCAGATGCATTATTAGGAACCCCAACCCTCTCTAATAGCGTGTCTGAGATCAGATGCATTATAAGGAACCCCAACCCTCTCTAATAGCGTGTCTGAGATCAGATGCATTGTAAGGAACCCCAACCCTCTCTAATAGCGTGTCTGAGATCAGATGCATTATTAGGAACCCCAACCCTCTCTAATAGTGCGTCTGAGATCAGATGCATTATAAGGAATCCCAACCCTCTCTAATAGCGTGCCTGAGATCAGATGCATTATAAGGAACCCCAACCCTCTCTAATAGCGTGTCTGAGATCAGATGCATTGTAAGGAACCCCAACCCTCTCTAATAGCGTGTCTGAGATCAGATGCATTATTAGGAACCCCAACCCTCTCTAATAGTGCGTCTGAGATCAGATGCATTATAAGGAATCCCAACCCTCTCTAATAGCGCGCCTGAGATCAGATGCATTGTAAGGAACCCCAACCCTCTCTAATAGCGTTTCTGAGATCAGATGCATTATTAGGAACCCCAACCCTCTCTAATAGCGCTTATGAGATCAGATGCATTATTAGGAACCCCAACCCTCTCTAATAGCGCGCCTGAGATCAGATGCATTGTCAATTCTTCTGTATACAGTATGGTACAATTTTAAATGGATCTGAAAATGAAAGGGAACCCTTTAGGGGTGCTCGGGGAACCCAGGAGTTCATGGGAACCCTGGTTGAAAAACACTGATCTAGATTTAAGATGTTAAGCACTTTATTGACTCCCAGTCTCCAACAAATAGTTACAGCTGCTAAATGTATCTGTGTGTCTGTTCCCTGCTTTACCCAGTAGAGAAACTCCCACCCTGAAAAAGGTGTTATTTGGATTATTACAGTGACTAACAGAACAAAGGTTGCAGATGCCACAGATATTTAGCATGGTAGATCTGTGATGTACTATGTGAAGAAGACGCTTACAAGTATAGACAGATATTTACACTATGAAACATGCTTATTTCTACTGTAGCACCGCTGCACCCTTGATCTATATGTAGCCCTGCTTCCTTCTGAACACAGGCCACTATCATATGCAGTATTACCTGTAGGCTCACAGGGTCTGAGCCTCTACCACGGAGAGCCTGGGGTACACACACTACTTATAACTTGGTGCAGCGCCTCCACCTGCGACAGCTTCCGCCAGAGGGGAAGTGGGTCTTCGCAGACTTATATACCTTAAACACACACACCAGTGTATCGTAACCAATCAACTTTACTTGCAATAATCTCACACATATATATCCACATGTGTCCCTCCCTAGAGGAGACACTCTAATCAGCGTCACGGTGAACGCCGAACCTCCCGTCTCCCTCCACGGTTGATCCCACCCCGTGTCCTGTTCCCTTGGGAATAGTCCCCCCACCCTCAAGTGAGTCAGATATCTATATATGTATATGAGTGTGACAGCGCAGCCACTGGGTCCCGAATGAACGATGGTACCGTTGGTGCACTTGTAGAATTACCTGTCGGGTACTCCAGTACCCGGTGCGGCTACAATCTTCGCAAAGGGTCAGCGAGGTACAGATGTCGTCAGCCGTGGATGTCCAGGGCAATCCCACCCGGACAAGCTGCGGTTTGCTAGCGGGGTCTGAGCCCAGACCTCCCGCCACTTAGAAATGTCCTGGTGATAGTAGTGCGGCAATAAAGGGAACCGGAACCTCACTATGGCAAGTCCCTAGCTCTGCTTGTCTCTACGGGGACTCGGGGCCTAACTGGGCCTGGGGCATGCGGCCTACGTAGGGGGCGGTTGGCCTCCCCACACTGAAGCTTCATCTCCTCTCCTCTCCAGCCAGCTCTGAGCAACGTGCGCGCAACCACCTCCTTTTCCTCCTCAACCTCGCAGCCCATTGGCTCAGGCCTATCACGGGGACCCGCGGGGGTTGATGGGACCCGTGTCTCGCTACCTCCCTCCAATTGGAACTCTCTTCCTTCGTGGGCTTTGCTTGCTCCTGCCTGCGCATGCGCAACCTCTGGCTAGGTTAAGGTAAAGATGGCGGATTCCGGCGCAACTGCAGATGACTGACTCAGAGAGGCTGCTGGGATACTTCAACAACTTTATTTAATACATGTGTATTAAAACATTAACTCCTCCAATGCCTATAGCTGTTACATATGATGTCATTGGAGGAGTTAATGTTTTAATACACATGTTCCCGTTTTCGCGGGCTTTTCTGTACTTAAGCAGGCAGCATCCGATCTCCCCACTCCAAGACGAAGCCCTATTCCTAAGGGTGAAACGCGTTGAGGGGGAGAATGCGGTGTTAGCCCTTGTGTGTTTGGATTAATAAAGTTGTTGAAGTATCCCAGCAGCCTCTCTGAGTCAGTCATCTGCAGTTGCGCCGGAATCCGCCATCTTTACCTGATTTCCCTCTGACGGTGGCACGCAGGAGTAGCGGAGGTGAGCAGGCCCCAGACCGGAGATGCAGGTGAGGTAAGCAACCTATAAACCCCTGCACCGGTCAATTCCGTGGCCCAGCGGAGCTCCCTCATGCGCTACCCCAGTGACTGACAGCAATACAGTTTGCCACATCGCACACGGAAGCGCAGGACAGATCTCCACAATCTGGCTAAGTTAAGTCTGCACTGTTGCCAACCATAACATGGCGTCTTGTAAGACGCAGAGCCTCCGTATTGGAGCGCTCCCTACTGCAACGTACCCGCCCCCACAACAACAAGGGCGAGAAGGGGGGGGTCCTGGCTACATCTATATCACGAGGAATAATGAAAATAAAACATTTATTCAGCTTATAAAACAATCCCAGATATTTGTTTAACAGGGCCATGATTCTCAGTAAGTGAGATGCGGCAAAGGTTGGTAGAACAATTTTTCTTTAGAAGGTGTAAAAAAATACAATAAACGCCACACTAAAGTGCCTCGAAGTTTAAATGCAGCCTTTTAAATGCACATTTTCTATCAGTGTGTGACTATTCTGGCCATTATTCTGCAGTCTCCCCCATACAGGAAGTGCCCTCACATGATGAAAATATCAGGGGGTAGGAACAATGTATGGTGGTTTTGCTGATCAGATTGCACCTTTCTACTCAAACAATAGGAAAAAGAAAATATAAGAAAAAATCTTTATCTTTTAGAGCAGGCCTGCACAAAATACGGCCCGCCTAGCCTCTCTGTGCTTTCCGCGATGAGATTAATTTTTTTTTTTTTTAAATGGCGGCGATTCCCCGCGGTCCCAGCGCGCATGCGGTGATTGGAGGTGCAAGGGGGGAGAATGATGTGAGGTGCAGGGGGGGAGAGTGATGTGAGGTGCAGGGGGGGAGAGTGATGTGAAGTGCAGGGGGGGAGAGTGATGTGAGGTGCAGGGGGGGAGAGTGATGTGAGGTGCAGGGGGGGAGAGTGATGTGAGGTGCGGGGGGGAGAGTGATGTGAGGTGCAGGGGGGGAGAGTGATGTGAGGTGCAGGGGGGGAGAGTGATGTGAGGTGCAGGGGGGGAGAGTGATGTGAGGTGCAGGGGGAGAGTGATGTGAGGTGCAGGGGTGGAGAATGATGTGAGGTGCAGGGGTGGAGAATGATGTGAGGTGCAGGAGTGGAGAATGATGTGAGGTGCATGGGGGGAGAAGGATCTGAGGTGCAGGGGAGGTGGGATGTGTGTGGTGTGCAGGGGGGTATTGTGTGTTTGATGTGGAGAGGGAGTATTATGTGTATGGGTGAGGGGGAGAGATGGGGGTATGAGAGATAGATGGGGAGTATCGCAAAGGTTGTTAGTGAGGGGTTCTGGGGGAGATATGAGGATGATGATGAGACGTGCTGGAGGAGAGATGATGATGATGATGATGATGATGATGATGATGATGATGATGATGATGATGATGATTTTACCCGTGCGGCCCAATTTTTTTTTCGTTGGAGCAGTTCGGCCCTTCTCGCTTTATGAGTTTTGCAGGCCTGTTTTAGAGCATCTATTTACCCCGAAATGCACTGGGCGAGATTCACAAGAGCTGATGCGGGATACTGCGCTGAGGTCTTGCTTTAAGTAGCATTTAAGTCGTTGGCATGTCGTGACACAACGCATCAGCACTTAGTGAAACTGGCGATTCAGCTCAAATTTATGATGCAGCTTTATTCCCTAAACTAGGGTTGCCAGATGTGCTATATATACGGGATTATCCCTTATTTTATTGATTTGTCCCGTTGTCCCCGAAAGGTCTGTCGGGGTGCATAATGTCCCATATTTTAGTGTCTTTACGTGAAATGCCTGAACTTATAATTACTGTAATGAAATCAGACATAAAAATGTAGCAGATTTCTACTTAGTTGTGTTAGTTGCCTTTTCCGATAGATGTCGCCTTACAAAATTATGAGTATAATAAAGTTATGACACTGCCTGATCATCTCATAATACCATCGCACCCTATAGTAACTATAGGCGTTACTTTTTCTCCCACCGTTACTTGTTTGTTCCATGTGCGTCTTTTCCGCACGCCAAGAGCAGAGATGATAAAAACCACAGAAAATAGTGGCCAGGCGGGAGATCCCATTCAGCTCGAAGCATTTGCAAATCATTCATCGCTCATCATGTCACACTTTCATACTGGATGTCAATGTCCCGTATTAAAAAAAAACTTAAATGTGGCACACCTACCCTAAACATAACATCTTTGTCTTTTTGGACAATTCTTAAAGATGTTGCTATTTTTTCTTTGGCTTCTGTGGTTTCCCTTGCATTCTCTAACGGCCCTTAAAGTACATCGCAGGAAGCAGGAATGTTATACCTTGGTATCCCAGGAATAGAAAATGAATAACAAAAAAATGAAAAAAGATAGGGATTGGGAATACCTTTAAATGGTACAAAAAAGACTACTGTTAAATCTAACAATACCCATCGTTGCTTTCATTTGTATGGGTAGCATATTCAAATCGAAATATGTTTACAATTAATTTAGTGTAATCAATATTCCAAATGAATATTTTATCAACAACCAGACCCCTTCAGCAATGTATTAGTGAAGGACTGAGTGGGGGTTTTGGACACCTATATATTCCTGGTTTTGCACCAACATCGACTCTGGGAAAGGTTAATCAGGGAGGTAGATTAAGGCTCCTAATCAATATGAGTGAGAAATGTGATAACCCACAGTTAACTACTGTATGTATTAACTTCCATTCAACTGAATGGAAAGAAAGCTCTCGATTGTAAGGAAGGGGCGGCATAACTTAAGGCCAAGAGGCCCCTCCACTAAGAAACCGTGATGTCAGACCAGGGGAAGGGGGTAAGTAAGGGGTACTTAGGGCAAGGGGGAGGGTCGTAGCTTCCTCTTTCTTCTAGTATCTACTGGAGCGAAGTCCCACCCTGTTTTTAGGCACGAGGGATGCCAGCGTTGGAAAGAAAGATGATGATTCTACTCTGTTGTTTGTCGTAGCTTTGGGTATGTATTGTCGGGAGTAATGTTCCACTGGGTGTGGAACAGTCAGTGTTGGTTCTTGGAGGGAGGTCATTCCTGGCTGCTGTGGCCAGAATGGTGGTGACCTTCTGGATGGAATTTAGGGAAGGTGGTACCATTCCAGACTAGGCTCAGTTGGTGTGGTATTGACCTTCAGATGGGGGCTCTGTGCATAGAGACCAAGGTACTGAATAGCTAGATAAGCACGAGTTGAGGGAATCCCTCGAGCGCTGGTAGTGTGAGCAGAGAAATCTGGCTGGGTCCCTAGTTGGGGATAAATATGAGATATTTATCTGTGGTAATAAATAAACCTGTGGCCTTTAATTTCTCCCAAGAATTTGTTGACTGAGGTCGAAGACCGAGCCACCTGTGCTGAAGCAGGGATATCCTGAAAACCAGACCTGTTGGTGGCCCTTGAGGACTGGAGTTCCCATCCCTGCCATAAAGTTATTTAAGCAGCCAGGGGCGTTAGTGGTTCCATATTATGAAGAAAGCTATTTTTGTTCCCTAACTAGAAGAAGCATTTTACTGCCTGGATGTACACATTCATACTCTGTATTGCTATGCAGCAGGTTCCTTTTTTTTTTAGGGGGAGGGAAGTCCCCAAAATGTTAATACACCTTTAAAGAAACAATTCTGTGCTATGAGATGGAGCAGCACAGCATTGTTTGGCTTTAAAATCTCATGAATGTATTTCACAATTCAGTATGAGAAATAGCTTTATTTTTATTAAGTCGACTGGGTAGATCAAGAGTTAAGACAAGTCTATTACTGCATTTTGTCACTTTGTCACAGATCTAATGACCATCAATAATAGTTGAATAAGAATTGATGGAGAGGGAGATTTAATTAACCCTTGTGTCAGCAGCTCAGTATTGCTGCCTGTTTTCGTGTTAATGGAGCGACTCCGTGCAAACCTCTCCTGAGTATAAGCTGGCTCAGCCAGCGGCAAGGAAAAAAACAGTTTTATTCAGCAGAAAGTACTTCCAGCACCATACCAATGACTTAATGTGGAAGATACCAAACCTTTGGTCCAAAGCAATCAGACGCTGAATCAACCAGAAGGCCCTGGTTTCTGAATTATACCAATATTCCACGAAGTGTGTGTGTGTGTATATATATATGTGTATATGTGTGTATGTGTGTATGTGTGTATGTGTGTATGTGTGTGTGTATGTATGTATGTGTGTATGTATGTATGTGTGTATGTATGTATGTGTGTATGTATGTATGTGTGTATGAATGTGTGTGTATGTATGTATGTGTGTATGTATGTATGTGTGTATGAATGTGTGTATGAATGTATGTGTGTATGTATGTGTGTATGTATGTATGTGTGTATGAATGTATGTGTGTATGTATGTGTGTATGTATGTGTGTATTAATGTATGTGTGTATGTATGTGTGTATGTATGTGTGTATATATATATATATATATATATATATATATATATATATATATATATATATATATATATATATATATATACATATATATATATACAGTGGTTGACAAATCACCAAAAAATCTACTCGCCACACAAAAAAATCTACTCGCCACCTAGTACCAAACGTGTGCTGCTTGGGCCAATATTTACTCGCCCGGGGGTTAAATCCACTCGCCCGGGGCGAGCAAATGTATAGGTTTGTCGAACACTGTATATATATATTAAAAAGATCACTTGTGGGCACATTGCATGTCTTAGACAGGTCTGCAACACTGCTTTTCACCATTATCACCTTGCACACAGTGCTTCCACTGCAGCAAGGGTTTCTGGGAAATGACATGCAAATGAGCCCACCGTGTCACCTTTTGCCTAAAAACCATTTTTACATGGAACTCTTATAAGCTAATGCTTTCTATAAATACAACTTTTAAGCACAGCATGGGAATCAGATGCAAAGCCACCTTGTTGCCTTTTTCACCCACCATAACTTAAAATTTGATGGGGGTATATATATATATGTCCAGCAATGCACAACACCATCATATCCCAAAAGGCAGATGCTAGTACAATATAGTATCAATATTCCATATTCACCAGAATATACCTGGCAAAAGGAGACAGCACACTGAATATTAAAGAAGTAGTATGTATTAAAACATAGGCACCGCAACCAACCAACGTTTTGGTCCTCAAGATGGGACCTTCTTCCAGGGCATTTTGTTTGATGGAGAGGGAGATTTAATTTGTTTTAATACATATTACTTCTTTAATATTCAGTGTGCTGTCTCTTTTTGCCAGGTACATTCTGGTGAATATGGAATATATAATTCTCCCTGTCTAATTGCATAGCTTGTACATTATTCAAGCCTTGTTTCTAAAAAATATATTTTTCAGAGCGTTCACTATGCACAATCTGTTTCCCGGATTTTCGCTGATGTAACCCCCAAAATCCGTTTCGTGGTGTAAAATGTGCAAAAAAAATTTGGGCGGTTCCAATCCGTGCGAATCCGCCATTGGATGGTTTGTAGAATCCAATCCGCGGATTGCTGAATCCGTCCACGGTTTGCGGAAACTGTGGAGTGTAACAGTAATAATAATAAAAAATCTGCAAACGCGAATCGCCCTTTTTGACATTGATCCGCTGAAATCTGGGGACCAAAGGGACCAGCCGATCCACTGCGGATCCAAATTCACTCATCCCTATTTACAATGACACTGCATCCAGACAGCACAGAACTCAGCATCTAACATTTTCAGTTCTGAGGCATGATTATGTAAAGAGACTCACCGGAGGCCCTAATTTGTAAAGCGCCAACATATACCACAGAGCGGTACACAGAATTGATAATAACATATACAATTACATACAAATATGGACAAGCATTCACAGATAGATACAGAAAGGTAATGAGGGCTTCCACCCCTGTTCCTGAGAGCTTACAGTCTAGAACATGGGTGGGCAGCTCCAGAATTATACTCTAAATTTCAGGACATGGTCTACTACCATATGTGTTTCCATACCTCCAGACAAATAATATATATATATATATATATATATATATATATATATATATATATATATTGTATATTTATGTTAAGCTATTGTTCGGTTAATTCATTAAATAGATAAAAATGGATAGGCTAGTGTATTTCATGTATTATGTTGGCATAATTATGACCATCAACCTTGAAACTGCAGTAAGAATGGTTTATGATGTTATATCGTATGCCAAATAATCTTATAATAATCCGTAAACACATCTTTTTTATTAGTTTGTAATTACTGGCAAGGGAACTCCTTATGTTCTAGTTTTTTACATGATCAGAATTGTCCCTGTAAAGTTTAATATACCAAAGTATAAAATAGTACTGACTAGGAAGGTGCTCTTCCAGCAGATCAGAGACAAAAAGCTTTACTGATATGCTCTATATAAGCTATATATATATATATATATATATATATATATATATATATATATATATATATATATATATATATATATATATATATATATATATATATATATATATATATATATATATAAATATATAATTCATTTTAATACATACTACTTCTTTAATATTCAGTGTGCTGAGAGAGAGAGAGAGAGAGAGAGAGAGAGAGAGAGAGAGA